>NW_027466015.1:600000-760888 GCF_049634645.1 Pelodiscus sinensis
CCCACGCACCCCCACCGACCCTCCTCTATGGACCGCCCCACGGACCCCCACGCACCCTCTATGGACCGCCCCACGCACCTCCACGGACCCTCCTCTATGGACCGCCCCACGCACCCCCACGGACCCTCCTCTATGGGCCGCCCCAAGCACCCCCACGGACCCTCCTCTATGGACCGCTCCACGCACCCCCACGGGCCCTCCTCTATGGACCGCCCCACGCACCCCCACGGACCCTCCTCTATGGACCGCCCCACGGACCCCCACGCACCCTCTATGGACCGCCCCACGCACCTCCACGGACCCTCCTCTATGGACCGCCCCACGCACCCCCACGGACCCTCTATGGACCGCCCCACGCACCCCCCTCTATGGACTGCCCCACCCACCCCCACGGACCCTCCTCTATGGACCGCCCCACACACCCCCACAGACCCTCCTCTATGGACCGCCCCACGCACCCCCACGGACCCTCTATGGACCGCCCCACGCACCCCCCTCTATGGACCGCCCCACCCACCCCCATGGACCCTCCTCTATGGACCGCCCCACGCACCCCCACGCACCCCCACGCACCCTCTATGGACCGCCCCACGCACCCCCCTCTATGGACCGCCCGACCCACCCCCACGAACCCTCTATGGACCGCCCCACGCACCCCCCTCCATGGACCGCCCCACCCACCCCCACGGACCCTCCTCAATGGATCGCCCCACGCACCCCCACGGACCCTCTATGGACCGCCCCACGCACCCCCACGGACCCTCCTCTATGGACCGCCCCACACACCCCCACGGACCTTCCTCTATGGACCGCCCCACACACCCCCACGGACCCTCTATGGACCGCCCCACGCACCCCCCTCTATGGACCGCCCCACCCACCCCCACGGACCCTCCTCAATGGACCGCCCCACGCACCCCCACGGACCCTCTATGGACCGCCCCACGCACCCCCCTCTATGGACCGCCCCACCCACCCCCATGGACCCTCCTCTATGGACCGCCCCACGCACCCCCACGGACCCTCTATGGACCGCCCCACGGACCCTCTATGGACCGCCCCACGTACCCCCACGGACCCTCTATGGACCACCCCACGCACCCCCACGGACCCTCCTCTATGGACCGCCCCACGCACCGCCACGGACCCTCCTCTATGGACCGCCCCACCCACCCCCACGGACCCTCCTCTATGGACCGCCCCACGCACCTCCACGGACCCTCCTCTATGGACCGCCCCACGCACCCTCACGCACCCTCTATGGAACGCTCCACGCACTCCAACACACCCTCTATGGACCGCCCCACGCACTCCCACGGACCCTCCTCTATGGACTGCCGCATGCACCCCCACGGACCCTCCTCTATGGACTGCCCCACGCACCCCCACGGACCCTCCTCTATGGACTGCCCCACGCACCCCCACGGACCCTCCTCTATGGACTGCCCCACGCACCCCCACGAACCCTCTATGGACCACCCCATGCCCCCCCACGGACCCTCCTCTATGGACCGCCCCACGCACCCCCACGGACCCTCTATGGACCGCCCCACGGACCCTCCTCTATGGACCGCCCCACGGACCCCCACGGACCCTCTATGGACCGCCCCACGGACCCTCTATGGACCGCCCCACGCACCCCCACAGACCCTCTATGGACCGCCCCACGCACCCCCACGGTCCCTCCTCTATGGACCGCCCCACGCACCCCCATGGACCCTCTGTGGACTGCCCCACGGACCCTCCTCTATGGACCGCCCCACGCACCCCCACGGTCCCTCCTCTATGGACCGCCCCACGCACCTCCACGGACCCTCCTCTATGGACCTCCCCATAGACCCTCTATGGACTGCCCCACGCAACCCTACAGACCCTCTTCTATGGACCGCCCCATGTACCCCCACGGACCCTCCCCTATGGACCACCCCATGTACCCCACAGACTCTCCTCTATGGACTGCCCCATGGTCCCCACCCCAACAGACCCTCTTCTATGGACCGCCCCACGCACCCCCACAGACCCTCCTCTATGGACTGCCCCACTTACTCCACCCCCACGGACCCTTCTCTATGGACCGCCCCACGTACCCCCACAGACCCTCCTCTATGGACTGTCCCACGTACCCTACCCCCACAGACCCTCCTCTATGGACCGCCCCACAGACCCTCCTCTATGGACTGTCCCATGTACCCCCACAGACCCTCCTCTATGGACTTTCCCGTGTACACGCACCCCCACGGACCCTCCTCTATGGACTGTCCCATGTACACCCACAGACCCTCCTCTATGGACTTTCCCGTGTCCATGCACCCCCATGGACCCTCCTCTATGAACTGCCCCACAAACCCGCATCCCTATGCACTCTCCTCTATGGACTGCCCTACATACCCCACCCCCACGGACCCTCCTCTATGGACTGTCCCACGTACCCGCATCCCTATGCACCCTACTCTACCACATGTACCCCCACAGACCCTCCCCTATGAACTGCCCCACGTACCCCATTCCCATGTACACTTCACTATGGACCACCCCATGTACACCCACCCCCATGGACCCTTCTCTATGGACCACTCTATGGACCACTCTGTGGACCCCCACGCCACATACCCTCCTTTATGGACAGCCCCCACCCCATGGACCCTCCTAGATTGAGGTGTCATTAGGGGAGCTTTTGGAGCAAATTGATACACTTAACAGTAATAAGTCATTTGGACCACATGGCATTCATGCAAGAGTTCTGAAAGAACTCAAATGGGAAATTGCAGAACTATTGACCTTCGTTTGTAACCTACCCTTTAGATCAGCTTCCATGCCTATGACTGGAAGATAACTAATGTGACACCAATATTTAAAAGGGGCAATCCTGGTAATTACAGACTTGTAAGTCTAATGTCAATACCAGGCAAATTAGTTGAAACTATAGTAAAAAATAGACTTGTCAGACATACATATAAACATGATTTGTTGAGGAAAAGTTAACATAGTTTCTGTCAAGGGAAATCATGCCTTACTAATCTACTAGAATTTTTTGGAGGGTGGGGGTCAACAAACACGCGGACAAGAAAAATCCGTTGGATATAATATACTTAGATTTCCAGAAGACCTTTGGCAAGGTCTCTCACTAAAAGCTCTTAAGTAAAGTAAATTGTCATAGGATGAGAGGGAAGGTCCTTTCATGGATTGATTACTGGTTAAAAGACAGGAAACAAAGGCTAAGAATAAATAGTAAGTTTTCAGAATGGAGAGAGGTAACTAGTGGAGTCCCCCAAGTGTCTGTACTGGAACTAATCCTATTCAACTTATTTATAAATGAGCTAAAAAAGGGGTAAAGAGTGAGGTGGCAACATTTCACAGAATCATAGAGCTGGAAGAGACCTCACAAAGTCATCAAGTCCAGCCCCCTGCCCTAGGAAGGACCAATGCCAACTAAATCAACCCAGCCAGGGCTTTGTCAAGCCGAGACTTAAACACCTCTAAAGATAAAGATTCCACCACCTCCCTAGGTAACCCATTCCAGAGCTTCCCCACCCTGTTAATAAAATATTTTTTCCTGATATCCAAACTAGACCTCCCCCACTGTAACATAGACCACTGTTCCTTGTACTGCCATCTGTCACTACTGAGAACAGCCTCTCTCCATCCTCTTTGGAACCTCCCTTCAGGAAGTTGAAGGCTGCTCTCAAATCCCCCCTCACTCTTCTCTTCTGCAGACTAAACAGACCCAAGTCCCTCAGTCTCTCTTCATAGATCATGTGTTCCAGCCCCCTAATCATTTTGGTCGCCCTCTGCTGGACCCTCTCCAATGCGTCCACATCCTTTCTATAGTAGGGGACCAAGAACTGGACACAATACACCAAATGTGACTTCACCAGAGCTGAATAAAGGGGAATAATGACATCTCTGGATCTGCTGGCAATGCTCCTCTTAATGCAACCTAATATGCCATTAGCCTTCTTGGCCACAAGGGCACATTGTTGACTCATATCCAGCTTCTCATCCACTGTAACCCCCAGGTCCTTTTCTGCAGAACTGCTACTTAGCTGGTTGGTCCCCAGCCTGTAACAATGCTTGGGATTCTTCCGTCCCAAGGGCAGGACTCTCACTTGTCCTTGTTGAACCTCATCAGATTTCTTGTGACCCAATCCTCTAACCTGTCTAGGTCATTCTGGACCCTATCCCTGCCCTCCAGAGCATCTACCTCTCCCCCTAGCTTAGTGTCATCTGCAAACTTGCTGAGGGTGCAATCCATCCCCTCATCCAGGTCATTAATAAAGATATTGAACAAAATCGGCCCTAGAACCGAACCTTGGGGCACTTTGCTAAAAACTGACCACCAACCTGACATGGAGCTGTTGATCACTACCCGTTGGGCCCAACATTCTAGCCATCTTTCTATCCATCTTACCGTCCATTTTTCCAATCCATATTCCCTTAACTTGCTGGCAAGAATATTGTGGGAGACCGTATCAAAAGCCTTGCTAAAGTCAAGCTGTATCACATCCACTGACTTCCCCATGTCCACTGAGCCAGTTACCTCATCATAGAAGCTAGTCAGATTGGTCAGGCACGACTTGCCCTTTGTGAATCCATGCTGACTATTCCCGATCCCTTTCCTCTCTTTCAAGTGCTTCAAAATGGATTCCTTGAGGATCTCCTCCATGATTTTTCCAGGGACTAAGGTAAGGCTGACCGGTCTGTAGTTCCCTGGATTGTCCTTCCCTTTTTAAAAGATGGTGTTGGGGGCCACTTCCACCTGGCCCTCCTGCCAGACCTCTTAAGTCCAAGGCCCTCCGGCCTGAGTCCCAAAACACAGTTCAGAGTTGTAGCGGGGACACACCCCAGGTAGGGGGACCCGGGCCCACCCTATTCCACCGGGTCCCGGCCCAGAGCCCTGAGAGTGACCGGATAGTGGGTCACTCTCTTGGCGGGGGAATCTAACTTAAACGCACTGAGGTTCTTGGGGCGGGAGAGGCGCTTTCCACTTCTGCCCTGGGCCACTTCCTACCTGGTTCACTGGGGTTCCTTCCCATGAACTTGTCCAGCTTGCTGCGGCCTCTGGGCCGGCATCTCCTCAGTGGGCAGTCCCTGGGATGCACCAGCTTGCCTCTGCATCCTCACCGGCCCCTTCTAGAGTCTCTGGTGACAGCTGTGCGGGAACTCCCTTCCCAGGTCCTTCTCCGGTTGCCACCCCGACTGAGTCCTTCCGAGGCTTTTATAATGGAGCTACAACCCGGGCATGCTCGGTAGGGCTGTGGGGGAGGGGCCTCTGCAGCCAGGTAACCCTGGCTGGGCCCTGCAAGCTCAGTGCAGGGCTGCCTCGCCCCATCACATATGGGCACTACATTTGCCTTTTTCCAATCGTCCAGGATCTCTCCCAGTCACCTCTACTCCCCCTACTACTTCCTCCCTGTTTGTGAGCAGCAGGTCAAGCTGTGCACGGCCCCTGGTCGGTTCCTTCAGCACTTGTACCAAGAAGTTATCCCCAACATTCTCCAAACACTTCCTGGATTGTCTGTGTACTGCTGTATATGTCTCCCAACAGATGTCAAGGTGATTAAAGTCCCCCAATTGAACCAGGACCTATGATCTGGAAGCTTCCCTCAGTTATCTGAAGAAAGCCTCATCTACCTCATCCACCTGATCCGGTGGTCTATAGCAGACACTGACCACAACATCACCCCTCTTGCTTCCACCTCTAAGCTTAACCCATAGACTCTCAGCAGGCTTTTCTCCCTCTATATATTGGAGCTCTGAGCAATCATACTGCTCTCTAACATACAATGCAACCCCTCCTCCTTTTCTTCCTGAACAGTTTATACCCTTCCATAACAGTGCTCCAGTCATGTGAGTCATCCCACCAAGTCTCTGTTATTCCAATCAAATCATAGTTCTTTACTGGGCCAGGGCTTCTAATTCTTCCTGTTTGTTGCCCAGGCCTCTTGCATTTGTGTACAAACACCTTAGATAACCAGTTGATTGCCCTACCCTCTCCATCCGAATCAAGGGTCCTCCTTTGTTGCTCGTTCCTCCTGGGGTTTCTTCCCGGTATCCAACTTCCTCACTTACCTCAGGGCTTTGGTCAGCATCCCCCTGTGAACCTAGTTTAAAGCCCTCTTCACTAGGTTTGCAAGCCTGCCCGTAAAGATGCTCTTTCTGCTCTTCGTTAGATGGATCCCATCTCTTCCTAGCAATCCTCGTGCCCAGAACAGAGTCCAACGGTCGAAGAAATCAAAGCCCTCCCTCTCACACCACCTGTGCAATCACTCATTTACTTCCTTAATTCGATGATCCCTACCCGGACCTTTTCTTTCAACCGGAAGGATGGACGAGAACACCACTTGCACTTCAAATTCCTTGATCCTTCTTCCCAGCGCTACATAATCTGCAGTGACCCACTCAAGGTCATTCTTGGCCGTACTGTTAGTTCCCACATGGAAAAGCAGGAAAGAGTAGTGATCCGAAGGTTTGATGAGGTTTGGAAGAGTCTCGATCATATCCTGAATTTGAGCTCCTGGTAAGCAGCACACTTCTTGAGATTGCAGGTCTGGTCAGCAGATGGATGACTCATTCCCTTAGGAGGGAGTCCCCAACCACCACCACCCGTCTTCTTCTTTTGGGGGTGGTGGTCGTGGAACCCCCATCCCTAGGACTATATATCCCATGCCTTCCGGTAGATGATGTTCCCTTCTGATTGCTTCCCCGAGAGGTCTCTGCCAAAGCATTCTCCACCGCAGTGCCTGTGCAGAGAGCCTGATAGCGATTACTTACCTCTACAAGAATGGGGGATACCCAAGTTGGATTTCTTCTTCTAGAGGTTACATGCTGCCAGTTCTCTTCCTTGTCCTGTACTGCCCTCACTGGCTTTTCAGCCTACTGTGCCTGCAGGATTAAACGCTGCCTTCTATCGAGGAAGTCTTCATCCTCTCTGATGGAACGTTGGGTTGATACTTGGGCCTCAAGTCCTCTAATTTTTTCTTCCAAAATGGCGACCAGCTTGCACTTGGTGCAGATGAAATCCCTTCGTTCTTCTGGGAGGAAGACAAACATGGTGCATGCTGTGCAGGTAACAACAGCAGGCTTATCACTATCCATACCTGCCTTCCTTCTGAGAGAGTCCTCAGATGTTTTTAAATGCCTCCTGAGCTCCTCTCGGACGTTTCCCAGGCAAACTCACTTGCTGGCTGCTGCTCTGTTTGCTGCTCTCTGCAGATGACACCAAACTGTTCAAGATAGTTAAGACCAAAGGAGACTTTGAAGAACTTCAAAAAGATCTCACCAAACTAAGTGATTGGGCAATAAAATGGCAAATGATATTTAATGTTAATAAATGTAAAGTAATGTACATTGGGGAAAAAATAATCCCAAGTATACATACAATATAACGGGGACTAAATTAGCTATTACTCAAGAAAGAGATCTTGAAGTCATTGTGGATAGTTCTCTGAAAACATCCATTCGGTATGCAGCAGCAAACAAAAGAGCAAATAATGTTATGAATTATTAGAAAAGGGATACAGGATAAGACATAGAATATCTTATTGCGTCTACATAAAACTATGGTACACCCACATTTTGAATTCTACTTATAGATGTAGTCACCTCATCTCAAAAAAAGATATATTGGCATTGGAAAATGGCAATAAAAATGATTAGGGACTTGAAACGGGTTGCATATAGACTTTTCAGCTTAGAAAAGAGGAGACTAAGGGAGGATATGATAGAGGTTTATAAAATCATGACTGGTGTGGAAAAAGTGAATAAGGAAAAGTTATTTACCTGTTCCCACAATATAAGAACTAGGGGTCACCAAATGAAATTAATGGGCAGCAGGTTTAAAACAAACAAAAAGAAGTTTTTCTTCACTCAGTGCACAGTCAACCTGTGGAACTCCTTGACAAAGGTTGTGGTGATGACTAGGACTTCAACAGGGTTCAAAAAAGAGCTAGATAGACTCATGGAGGTTGAGTCCATCCACAGCTATTAGCCAGGCTGGGTAGGAATGGTGTCCCTAGCCTCTGCTTGTCTGGAAATGGATGACATGAGAGGGATCACGTGAGGATTCCCTGTTGTGTTCCCTCCCTCTGGGATACCTGGCATTGGCCACTGTGGGCAGACAGAACACTGGGCTAGGGGGACCTTTGGTCTGACTCAGTCTGGCCGTTCTCATGTTCTTATGTTTTGTTTTTATTGGAATATTGGTATAGAAGGGTACAGCTTGTTCAGGAAGGATAGGCAGGAAAAACAGGGAGAAGGTGTTGCCTTATATATTAAAATGTGTGCATTTGGACTAAGGATGTTAAATATCGATTAATTTACTAGTCGAGTATTTGATGGAATTTCCATCAATCACTCAACTAGTCGATAGGCTCTTCCGCATTCCTCCTTTGAAATGTACAAGAGCCCCAACAGGGGCCCCTATGCATTTTAAAGTTGGAACTTTGCTTGCAGCCCAGGGCCAGCAGGAAGTCCCACTGAGTCCAGGCTCAATGCGCTTTGAAATGCACAAGAACCCAGGGGCTCTTGTGCATTTCAAAGCGGAAGCGCCCACATGGAGCCTGGGATAAGCGGGGGAATCAGAGTTTCCCACTGACTCCAGGCTCCATGCAGTGCTGCTACTTTGAAACGCCACCACAGAGTTTCAAAGGGGCAGATCCACATGGAGCCCAGGATCAACTCTATGCGGCGCTGCCCCTTTGAAAAACCGCATGGAGCCCCTAGCAGGCTCTGTGTGGTGTTGCCACTTTAAAGTACCCCCTCTTTCCCCCCCCCCCCCACTTTTCTGCCTCTATCTGATAGAGGCAGCAAGGGGGGGAACAACTAGTGGACTCAACTATCTGATAAGCATTTGCTTATTGGATAGTTGAATAGTCAACTAGTCCTTAACATCCTTAATTTGGACTGAAGTGGAGATGGACATAGGAGACAGACTTGTTGAGAGTGAGAAGGTTACTCACCTTGTGCAGTAACGGAAGTTTCTTTGAGGAGTGTCCCTGTGGGTGCTCCACCTTAGGTCTTTGGGGCACTGCTGTGCACCTAGTCAGAGATTTACAGTAGCAATCCCCTCTGGTGGGCCATGCATGCGAGGCAGATGGCGCACACAGTGCCGCTACCATGCATGCACGGCAACCGTCCCCTCAGTTCCTTCTCTGCCCTGTAAGGGAAACCGAAGAAGTCCAAAGCAGAGGGGAGGAAGGGTGGGTGGTGGAGCACCCAGAGGGACAACTAACTTGAAGAACTTCTGCTACTGCATAG
Organism: Pelodiscus sinensis; assembly: GCF_049634645.1. Taxonomy (NCBI): domain Eukaryota; kingdom Metazoa; phylum Chordata; order Testudines; family Trionychidae; genus Pelodiscus; species Pelodiscus sinensis. The sequence continues at coordinate 609,256 of NW_027466015.1, forward strand.
GGTGAGTAACCTTCTCTTCCTCTCTGAGGAGTGTCCCGGAGGGTGCTCCACCTCAGTGACTATAGAGCAGTACCTGAAATATGGAAGGTGGGCGCTTCGGCTATTTCCTGTGTTGGACCTTGGTCAGTACCGAATGCCTGAACTCAGTGCCTCATTTTGGGTAAGTATCCAGGACATAATGTCTGGTGAAGGTGTGAGCAGATGGCCAAGTTGTGGCTCTGCGAATGTCTGTGATGAGAATGCTGCTAAGGTAGCCTGTAGTGGTTGCCATGGCTCCTGGGGAGTGTGCCCACAACTGAAATGGAGATTGCTGGTTAAAACTCATGTAAGCCAGGCACATGCAGTCCACAATCCATCTGAACAGTCCCTGGGTAGGTATTGGCATGCCCAGGGATGTTTTGGCAGTGGAAATTAAAAGTCTGTTTGTTTCTTTCCAAATAGAAGGCAATCGTTTGGCACACATTACGTGTGTGCCATTTTGTTTCTTCAGCGGTGGCCTGAGGCTTCGGACAGAAGACAGTTGCAATGAAAGGAGGTAGATATCTTCAGTAAGAACTCTGGGTGTTGTCGCAGAACCATTCTCTCCTTATGGAATATTGTGAATGGTGGGTCAACCCAGGGCCAGCTTTAAGAAGAGCAGGGCCTGATTCATGGGGTTGGCGCCACACATGCACCGTGCGCCCAGGGCGGCACCACGCATGCGTCTCGCACCCGGGGCCTGGGGCACCGCTCATGCACCACGCGCCCGGGAGCAGGGCCGTCTTAGGTGCGGGGCCCCCCTCTTAGGTGCAGGGCCTGATTCGGGGGAATCAGGGGAACCAGCCCAAAGCCGGTCCTGGGTCAACCGATTCACTCACCCTTCTGGCTGACGTATGAGCAACCAGCAAAGCCACCTTCATTGAGAGGTGAAGCAGCGAGCATGTAGCCATAGGCTTGAATGGTGCGTGGGTGAGAGCGCGTAGTACAAGGCTGAGGTCCCAGGCCAGAACTGGGACTTTGAGCGGTGGGAATGTGTTTTGAACACCCTTTAAAAAGCACTTCATTGTTGGATGGGCGAATATGAATTTGTTTTTGATGGGCTGGTGGAAGGCTGTTATGGCGCGAGATGGACCTTTAATGAGCTAAATGAAAAACCCGAGTGGTTTAGGTTTAACAGGTACTCCAATATGTCAGCCAGTGGGATTGCTGCTGGATTTGTGGATTTTTGGCTCTCCCACAGGGAGAACCTGCGCCACTTGTGGAGATAAGACTTCCTTGCTGTCGGTCTGCTTCTCTTGATCTGTAAATGTCACTTCTATTGAGGAGAGCCACTGAGGAACCATGCCCAGAGGCGAAAGGTCTGGAGGGATGGATGGCAGATTTGACTTTGTTGCTGAGTTAGAAGATGGGGGACTATCAGGAGTCGCCGTGGGGTCTCATGGACATGTGGAGCAGGTAAGTGTACCACGTCTGATGTGGCCATGCTGGAGCGATAAGTATGACTGATGCTGCCTCTGCTTTTATTTTGTTGACCACCTGGTGAAGAAGCAGGAGTGGTGGGAAGGCATATAGAAGGAGTGCACTCCAAGGTATTGTGAAGGCGTCCCCCAGAGAGTGTGAGCCAATGCCGACATATGAACAGTATTGCAGACATTTCTTGTTTGCATTTGTGACGGGGCAAGCCCGCACCACGGGGGGACAGCCCCCCGGGAGGCGTTGTGGGGTGGGAGGCTAGGCAGCCCCCGGCGCTGCCCCGGTTGTTCGGCAGCCGCGCAAGCCGCCCCCAGCCCCAGCGCGGCGGGTGACGTCAGCGGGAGCGTGCCGCGGCGCCGGCCGCGTTTCCGGGGCAACGGACCGATGCTCGGGTGGAGCGTCGGGGACGCCGAGACGTGCTGGCGCCAGGACGTTGGCGCCAGATTCAAAAGGCCGGAGCAGGGAGAAGGAAAGGGGGAACGCACCGGGACGGAGGCAGGCAGCCCGTAAAGGAGTCGGCGGACCCATCCCCAGCAGTTCCTCCGAGCGGGCTCCGATCGGGGACGGAGTGTCACCCGGTGTCGGGGTTGCGGGAAGGGAAGGAAGTGGCCCAGGGCAGAGTCAGGAGCGACTGGTGGGCTGTCGAGTTAAGGGTGTACACCCCGTCAGCCGGGGCGGGTTGAGCCGAACCCGCACCCTTAGGGCCCTGGGCTGGAGCCCGTGAGAGTGGGCGGGCCCGGGCCCCCCTTCCCCTCCTGCCTTGCCTGGGAGAGGGAAACCGAAGATAAAGCCAGCTAAACGAAAGACTAGTAGCACGGGTGTGGGTGCATAGGACCGCAAACCTTGGGGGCGACGCCACGGGGCGGCGGCAGGGCGTCACAGCATTGGTTGCAAATAAGTCCACTATGGAGAATCCCCACCGTGTGACTATCATATGTAATGTCCCATCATCCATATCCCATTCGTACCTGAAGGTGAATTTCCTGCTGAGGGTGTATATAGTAAAATTGTCCCTGCCCGGGAGGTAAGCGGCTTTATGTGGCCCTTGTGCTCTGTGCACCATGACCATAGGAGGACCACCTCTTTGCACAGGTGATGAGACCTGGCTCTGCCCTGTCAGTTTATGTAGTACCTTGTGGCTTGATTGTCCATAAAAATCTGAACGTGCTTGCCCTGTATCTGGTGTAGGAAGTGCTGGCATGCGTAGCGTACCACTCTGAGTTCTAACTCATTGATGCGCAGGGAACGTTTGTGAGGATTCCATCAGCCCTGGACTGCGAGGGGACTGGAGTGTGCCCCCCAGTCCAGGAGAGAGACATTCGTCATGATCGTGCCCGTCGGGGGACTTCAGTGGAAGGCTTCTCCAGCACACACATTTTTTAGGTCCATCCACCAATTTAATGAGTGTGTGATTCTGTTTGGAATTGTGCGCCTTTGAGCCACTGCTTCATCAGTCTCATGTGTAATCTGGCATGTGCCACCCCCGGGGTGGGCGCTGCCATGTGGCCTGGTAAGCAGGCTCTGGTGAGACTTGTGGACTGGTTTGTGTCAGCTCGATAAGGTGCTTGATAGACTGGAACCTCTGCTGCAGAAGGGAGGCTTCGCCTGATTGTGGTCGGGATAAGCGCCAATAAATTCTATGGTCTGCGCTGGTTAGAGTTTGCACTTGGAAGATTTATCTGAAGCCCCAGAGTGTGGAAAAGAGACCTGGCCAGGGAGACAGCGTTGTGGGCTTTTTGGATTATGCCCGCTCTGACCAGACAATTGTCAAGATAGGGAATATGGATACTCCACGTCTGCGAAGGTGCGCAGCCACCACTGCGATGATCTTTGAGAAGACCCTTGGAGCTGTGAAGAGTCCAAAGGGGAGCACTGTGTATTGGAAATGTGTGTTGCCCAGCATAAACCTCAGGTATTTCCAGCATACTGGATGGATGGATACATGAAAATAAGCATCTTGGAGGTCAAGTGTCAATAACCAGTCCCCGTTGTTTAAGGCTGGTATTATGGTAGTTAGGGTCACCATCTCGAAGCGTTGGAGTTGTATGTGATGGTTGAGTCTCCTGAGATTGAGGATTGGTCTTCACCCTCCTGATTTCCTTGTTCACAGTAGAATCTAAACATTACCTTAGTCCCTACCTCCCATCCTACATTATTTAAATGTCCCAACCTTTTAGCAATTGCTTGGTCTTCTTTAATATTTGGCCACCATGCTACCCTAAGAATTCTTTCCAAAGTTTTTGCAGATGCATAGTGGCCTTGGCTATGTGCCAATTCCACAAGCTCCTTCCATAAACTACCAGGCACCACCAGAACTGGCAACCTATTGTCCTAGGTCGTTGACTGAGCCAGAACTAATCTATCAGGATGTTTGAATATGGAGTACCCGGGGGAGTATTGTTCTCCTTCAGAGGAGCCTTTACTTCTGGGTCTTGATTCTGTAATGCCAGGATATCTGCGGCTATAGAAACATTTGGAAGGGGCATTTTGGTCAAAGTTGTTGCAACAGGGGTTTTGCCCCATACAGATTCAGGTCCCAGTTGTGCCGCTTGTTTGGCTAACATGTCTGTCTGCTTGATGACTGAGATGGGCCACTTCTGAGTGCTGTTTAGTGTGAGCCCTCACTTTTAGCAGTGATGTCGTACCTTCCCGGTCTGAGGCTAACTGCCAGGCTTAATTTAAATGAGCAGCATATTTTACAGGCTTCCCATCTGAGGTAGCCATCCCTTGCCTTTTCCAGACTGGCATCCGACTCGTTAAGGTCTGGACAACCCAACTGGAGTCTGAGCAGAGGCACAGGTTTTCATCTGGGTTACGTTGGTCAATGAGTTCTGCTGCCTGGGCCGAAGGAGGTTTAACTGATCCTTGCAGAACATTTCCAGTCCTCTCCTGGATAGCTGCATACCCTGCTACTGGATGACCATTCAGGTAGTATGCACTACCACCCACTGCCCAAATCTTAGCTGGCCTCCACTGGGCCTCTTCCCACGAAGTTTCCAAGGTGAATGGAGATAACAATTCAGGTTCTGGTGATGGCAATGGACACTCATGTGCCTGGCCTTTGGTGATCAAAGCATAAGCCAACACTTCAAGATGTGGAACCTTCTGTTTTAATCTCCCGATTAATAAAGCTCAGGTCCATCCTGCAAGTCTTGGTGATGAAACTCTACCCTCATGAATGTGACCAGAAATTACATATTTCACTGGCATGTGGCAAGTACGCACCACGATGGGAACCATACCTGTGAGGTACTCCCAGTGTGCTAGAGACCAGACCAACGCATTCACCTCCTGTTCGCATGGGGTAAAGTTGGTTTCTACCGCACTGAGTACCTTCAATCCGTAAGCAATTGGTCTCAGTTGCCCTCCCTGTTCTTGGAGAAGGACTGCCCCAATACAGTTGGAAGTGGTCGCTAACTGAAGATGGAATGGAACTCCTTCCTTCAGGTAAGCCAGTGCTGGTGCTACTGCTAATCCCTGTTTTAAAGCACAGAAAGCATCATGTTCATCTGGTCCCCATTCCCAGGACTCTCCCTTGCAAAGTAGACAATAAAGGGACTTAGCAATTCCTGCATAATCCTGAACAAATTCTTGGCAGAATCCAGTCAGGCCTAAAAATGACTGAAGAGCTGATACATCTCTTGGCACCGGTAATTTCCCAATTAGCTTGACTCTATTTTTGTCTGGAGATCTTCCATCCTGACTCAAAGTAACTCCCAAATATGTCACAGACTGTTTGACTAACTGGGCCTTTTCAGGGTTGATTAAGAACCCTGTTTCCTGGATTGCTTGAATAACTTTATCTAAAACCCATAGATTTTGTTCCCGAGTGGCTGTGGCTATTAAAATATCATCCACATAGCTTAAAACCTCATGATGAAATCCCAATGCTTTACACACGGCATGCACTTGCTGATGGCAAAGTGTGGGGCTATTATGTAGGCCCTGTGGTGTCCGTGTAAATGTCAGTTGTCTTCCTTCAAATGTGAAGGCAAACTTGTACTGATCAGACTTTTGCACTTGGATACTAAAGAAAGCATTGGCCAGGTCTAAAACACTAAACCACCGGACTCCTCCATTTATGGCAGCCATCAAATCTTGATATTTAGCAACGACAGACGATATTCAGGGAGTGACTCTGTTGAGCTCTTGATAATCCACGGTGTCTCCCCAGGTGTGATCGTCGGCTTTTCTCACAGGCCATACTGGAGAATTGCAGGGTCTGCTTATGGGAGTTAGCACTTCTTGGTCTTCTAATGATGCAATAGCCCTTTTGACACTGGGAATTGCTTCTTCAGGGAATCTGTATTGCTTCAGCAGCCGAGGATCTGGTCCAGGTATGCTGATCTCTCCATGTACCAGGCCAAAATGCATTTTATGTTTGGCAAAAGCACTTGGGTATTTACAAAGGACTGCCTCGACCTCAGGCTCCTGAGGAGGTGTATGGTTTTCCTCTAGAGCTTTGATAGCAGCAACTCAGTGGGATGCTGGCATTACAGTTCCCACGTGGTCCATTGTAGAAAGGAGTCGTAGATTTGGCAAATCCACCATCACTTGGAGTCTTTGTATGATAGCAATACCCAATATCCCGGTTCCCTCAACTGGTGAATCCCAAAGGAAGCTTTTATTTCCCAAGTTCCAATTTTGCAATTCACTGGTTTAGTGAAAGGCATCGCTATGCCATCCCCTCCTGCATAGCCCTCCACACTTAGGTGGGAAGCCACAGGAAGAGCAGCTGCTTCACCATCCCCTTCACAGCAAAGTATAGATACTGTCACCCCAGTATTCGCAAACATGGTCTGCACAAATTTCCTAAACCTCCCAGTTATGGTCACCACTGCTACCTGCCGACCCCAGACGTCATTATGTAAATTGGCAGAACCCGGAGTGGCTGGGAAGTTAGGGGAAAGTCATAACAAATTTGGGGTACCATCCCCTGAAGATTTTCCAACCCGCTGTTGCTGGGACACCAACTGTCGGTTAAGTTCAGGGGTAGAAAGCCCGTCAATGTCTGATTTCTTTTCATAGACTAACAATCGGTTCCATATTGGCCTACGAAAGACCTTGCAGCCATTATCTGGCTTCTGGACAGATTGTTGATTTTGATTGGGCGGCACACCTCTGAACATGACCTGTTCCCTTGGAGCGGTTCTAGGACTTCCTTTGTGCTTCCCAGCTATAGGGTTGTTACCTCCCCCTTTGGCTGGGATTAAAGTTGCAACCTTCCTTCCCTTAGGACCAACTGGGAAGGCTCCCCTCTGAAGCTCATACCCCTCCCTGAGCTTTGCCTCCAGTTCACCCAGGGAAAGCATGAGGATCAAGGGGACCCATGGCAATCCAAAGGGGAGGGTTCAGCCCTTGAACTACTGATTCCTTAAAATCAGTGGAGTCCCAGCTTAGACCACCAGCCAGCACATACAAGATTTTCTTCCTTCCTACATATTACTCTGGACGTTCTTCCATTCGCTGTCTCTCAGAGTAGAATCTGCCGATTACGCTACTCCTGGGAAAGAACGTCTGACAGATACCCTGATACATTGCCACAGGAGATGGGGCACTAGCTGTTTTTATCTCTGCCGGGAGCCCAAGATACTCCTCTGTCCTAATGCATTCCCTGACCAGAGCAGCTATATCCCCCACCACTAAATTTGGGATGGCTGAAACCCTTGCTAGCCAATCCACAGCAGTCTCATGAGTCAGGGGGCCTACTGACTTCCCTAGAACCCGTGCCTGTTCAAGAGAAGATTCCTTGCTCTCATGCCTTGCTTCCGCCCCCTGCTGGTTGCCACCATCTCAAGTTACTACAGTGGTTGTAATAGTGCTAAGGGCCAAGAAGGGATTGCTACCACAGATCTCTCTGATCTACCCTCAACACGGGGAGCTGATGGTATGGATGCCCTATTTCCCCCCAGATTTACAGGAGTTGGACTGATGGCATTCCTGGTCCATGGGCATTCCACCCTCATCACTGTCACTCTCTGAGGAGCTGAGCTCCTGTGGGAAGGGTCAGACTGTAGGGCCCTCATTGTCCCTTTTGTACGGGCTAGCTTGGCTCGTAGCCATGCCTCTCGTCCCTGGCAGCCAGCATGATCTGCTGCCTCACTCAAACCAGCCTGCATAGTTTTGATTAGCTTACGCAATGCTGCGTGAGGTTCCTCAGGTTGGATATTTAGTGAGGCTATTATTCTGTCCTTTTCGGACACACAGTCAGTAAGGCCCTGAACCTGCACTGTGAGCCGACTAGATTGAGTAGCACATGCCATGGCTTGCTCCTGAAGAGCACTGATTTTAGAATGGAGCTTACCCAACTCAGCCTCTTTGGTGCTAACGTCTGGGTTGGCCTTTAATATGTGATGGTCCTGCTCAGCCACAGCTCCCACCAATTCCTCAGTGGCTGAAAGGAGGCCATATAATAAGGCTCTTTTCTGATCTTTCCTTGAGGGCCCTGGCTGTCCTGCCAGGACACACAGGAATGTCCCTGGGATGTCCCTGCTCTCCATGGCTCTTTGCCTTTTGCCAGCTTGTAAATCACGTGACGAATGGGATTTCCCCCTGGCCGTGCGCACATGGTCCCCCCCCGGTGAGCAGCCCGCCAGCCGATGGGTGTTAGTGCCCCAGCAAGCTCAGCGCCTCTCCAGCCGGGAGCTCCCTGCCTCCCCGACCCCTTGCGCGGCGCTCCTGGGTTGCACGTGGGCGCCCTCTGCCGCTCTGCACTGGAACTGCAGCACTTCTGTCACCCTCTAGAGTCGGCTGCTGCTGCTCCAGTGTCAGAGCTGCCCGACCTCGCTAACCGGCGCTAGCTCTGCGAGAGGCCAGTTGCCCTAGAAAAGGCTCTGTACCGGTTAGCTAGGCCGGCTACCTGCCTTTCTGCTGACGGCTCCCCTCCTGGACCCCGGCCAACAAGAGGCTTGGAGCTACAACAGTTCCAGTGGGAGTTTGCTGCGCCTGCATCCCTTTGAGATCGTCGCAATAGGAACCCGGAGGTACAAGTCCTCTAGGGCAGTGGTCCCCAACGTGGTGCCCGTGGGTGCCATGATGCCCGCCGAGTGATCGGGGCTGGCCCTGCCCCTGGGCGTGCAGCACATGGGCGGTCCTGCCCCGGACACGCGGCGTATGCATATCCCTGCCTCTGGGCACGCAGCACAGGAGCAGCGCCAGCCCCGGGCATGCAGCACACGGGCTGTTCCGGCCCCGGGTACACAGTGTATGGGCATCCCCGCCCCGGGCGCACGGCACAGGATTGGTACCGGCCCCGGCCACGTGGCGTATGGGCATCCCCGCCCCGGGCGCACGGCACAGGATTGGTACCGGCCCCGGCCACGTGGCGTATGGGCATCCCCGCCCCAGGCGCACGGCACAGGATTGGTACCGGCCCCGGCCACGTGGCGTATGGGCATCCCCGCCCCGGGCGCACGGCACAGGATTGGTACTGGCCCCGGCCACGTGGCGTATGGGCATCCCCGCCCCAGGCGCACGGCACAGGATTGGTACTGGCCCCGGCCACGTGGCGTATGGGCATCCCCGCCCCGGGCGCACGGCACAGGATTGGTACTGGCCCCGGCCACGTGGCGTATGGGCATCCCCGCCCCAGGCGCACGGCACAGGATTGGTACCGGCCCCGGCCACGTGGCGTATGGGCATCCCCGCCCCAGGCGCACGGCACAGGATTGGTACCGGCCCCGGCCACGTGGCGTATGGGCATCCCCGCCCCGGGCGCACGGCACAGGATTGGTACTGGCCCCGGCCACGTGGCGTATGGGCATCCCCGCCCCAAGCGCACGGCACAGGATTGGTACCGGCCCCGGCCACGTGGCGTATGGGCATCCCCGCCCCGGGCGCACGGCACAGGATTGGTACCGGCCCCGGCCACGTGGCGTATGGGCATCACCGCCCCGGGCGCACGGCACAGGATTGGTACCGGCCCCGGCCACGTGGCGTATGGGCATCCCCGCCCCAGGCGCACGGCACAGGATTGGTACCGGCCCCGGCCACGTGGCGTATGGGCATCCCCGCCCCAGGCGCACGGCACAGGATTGGTACCGGCCCCGGCCACGTGGCGTATGGGCATCCCCGCCCCAGGCGCACGGCACAGGATTGGTACTGGCCCCGGCCACGTGGCGTATGGGCATCCCCGCCCCAGGCGCACGGCACAGGATTGGTACCGGCCCCGGCCACGTGGCGTATGGGCATCCCCGCCCCGGGCGCACGGCACAGGATTGGTACCGGCCCCGGCCACGTGGCGTATGGGCATCCCCGCCCCAGGCGCACGGCACAGGATTGGTACCGGCCCCGGCCACGTGGCGTATGGGCATCCCCGCCCCAGGCGCACGGCACAGGATTGGTACCGGCCCCGGCCACGTGGCGTATGGGCATCCCCGCCCCAGGCGCACGGCACAGGATTGGTACCGGCCCCGGCCACGTGGCGTATGGGCATCCCCGCCCCAGGCGCACGGCACAGGATTGGTACTGGCCCCGGCCACGTGGCGTATGGGCATCCCCGCCCCGGGCGCACGGCACAGGATTGGTACCGGCCCCGGCCACGTGGCGTATGGGCATCCCCGCCCCGGGCGCACGGCACAGGATTGGTACCGGCCCCGGCCACGTGGCGTATGGGCATCCCCGCCCCAGGCGCACGGCACAGGATTGGTACCGGCCCCGGCCACGTGGCGTATGGGCATCCCCGCCCCGGGCGCACGGCACAGGATTGGTACTGGCCCCGGCCACGTGGCGTATGGGCATCCCCGCCCCAGGCGCACGGCACAGGATTGGTACTGGCCCCGGCCACGTGGCGTATGGGCATCCCCGCCCCGGGCGCACGGCACAGGATTGGTACTGGCCCCGGCCACGTGGCGTATGGGCATCCCCGCCCCAGGCGCACGGCACAGGATTGGTACCGGCCCCGGCCACGTGGCGTATGGGCATCCCCGCCCCAGGCGCACGGCACAGGATTGGTACCGGCCCCGGCCACGTGGCGTATGGGCATCCCCGCCCCGGGCGCACGGCACAGGATTGGTACTGGCCCCGGCCACGTGGCGTATGGGCATCCCCGCCCCAAGCGCACGGCACAGGATTGGTACCGGCCCCGGCCACGTGGCGTATGGGCATCCCCGCCCCGGGCGCACGGCACAGGATTGGTACCGGCCCCGGCCACGTGGCGTATGGGCATCACCGCCCCGGGCGCACGGCACAGGATTGGTACCGGCCCCGGCCACGTGGCGTATGGGCATCCCCGCCCCAGGCGCACGGCACAGGATTGGTACCGGCCCCGGCCACGTGGCGTATGGGCATCCCCGCCCCAGGCGCACGGCACAGGATTGGTACCGGCCCCGGCCACGTGGCGTATGGGCATCCCCGCCCCAGGCGCACGGCACAGGATTGGTACCGGCCCCGGCCACGTGGCGTATGGGCATCCCCGCCCCAGGCGCACGGCACAGGATTGGTACCGGCCCCGGCCACGTGGCGTATGGGCATCCCCGCCCCGGGCGCACGGCACAGGATTGGTACTGGCCCCGGCCACGTGGCGTATGGGCATCCCCGCCCCAGGCGCACGGCACAGGATTGGTACCGGCCCCGGCCACGTGGCGTATGGGCATCCCTGCCCCGGGCGCACGGCACAGGATTGGTACCGGCCCCGGACGCGTGGCGTATGGGCATCACCGCCCCGGGCGCACGGCACAGGATTAGTGCCGGTCCCGGCCGTGTGGCGTATGGGCAGCCCCATCACTGGGCGTGCAGCACAGGATTGGTGTCGGCCCCGGCCGCATGGCGTATGGGCAGCCCCATCACTGGGCGTGCAGCACAGGATTGGTGTCGGCCCCGGCCGCATGGCGTATGGGCAGCCCCATCACTGGGCGTGCAGCACAGGATTGGTGTCGGCCCCGGCCGCATGGCGTATGGGCAGCCCCATCACTGGGCGTGCAGCACAGGATTGGTGCCGGCCCCGGCCGCGTGGCATACGGGCAGCCCCATCACTGGGCGTGCAGCACAGGATTGGTGCCGGCCCCGGCCGCGTGGCATACGGGCAGCCCCATCACTGGGCGTGCAGCACAGGATTGGTGCCGGCCCCGGCCGCGTGGCATACGGGCAGCCCCACCACTGGGCGTGCAGCACAGGATTGGTGCCGGCCCCGGCCGCATGGCGTATGGGCAGCCCCACCACTGGGCGTGCAGCACAGGATTGGTGCCGGCCCCGGCCGCGTGGCATACGGGCAGCCCCATCACTGGGAGTGCAGCACAGGATTGGTGCCGGCCCCGGCCGCGTGGCATACGGGCAGCCCCACCACTGGGCGTGCAGCACAGGATTGGTGTCGGCCCCGGCCGCATGGCGTATGGGCAGCCCCATCACTGGGCGTGCAGCACAGGATTGGTGTCGGCCCCGGCCGCGTGGCATACGGGCAGCCCCACCACTGGGCGTGCAGCACAGGATTGGTGTCGGCCCCGGCCGCATGGCGTATGGGCAGCCCCATCACTGGGCGTGCAGCACAGGATTGGTGCCGGCCCCGGCCGCGTGGCGTACGGGCAGCCCCATCACTGGGTGTGCAGCACAGGATTGGTGCCGGCCCCGGCCGCGTGGCATACGGGCAGCCCCATCACTGGGCGTGCAGCACAGGATTGGTGCCGGCCCCGGCCGCGTGGCATACGGGCAGCCCCATCACTGGGCGTGCAGCACAGGATTGGTGCTGGCCCCGGCCGCATGGCGTATGGGCAGCCCCACCACTGGGCGTGCAGCACAGGATTGGTGCCGGCCCCAGCCGCGTGGCATACGGGCAGCCCCATCACTGGGCGTGCAGCACAGGATTGGTGCCGGCCCCGGCCGCGTGGCATACGGGCAGCCCCATCACTGGGCGTGCAGCACAGGATTGGTGCCGGCCCCGGCCGCATGGCGTATGGGCAGCCCCACCACTGGGCGTGCAGCACAGGATTGGTGCCGGCCCCGGCCGCGTGGCATACGGGCAGCCCCATCACTGGGCGTGCAGCACAGGATTGGTGTCGGCCCCGGCCGCGTGGCGTATGGGCAGCCCCACCACTGGGCGTGCAGCACAGGAGAGGCGCTGGCCGCGGGAGTGCAGCGCATGGGTGGTGCTGGCACAGGGTATGCGGTGTATGGGTGGCCCCGCACCCAGGCGCATGTGCGGTCCTGCCCCCAGGTGCCTGGCGCGTGAGTGGTCCCACCCCCGGGCGCCCAGCAGCCCCAAAACGTTGGGGACCACTGCTCTATGGGGTCTCAAAAGCCCCAAAACAGTCTCCTGAGCAGCTAGCACAGAGACTCCTCTCTGCTTCTGGCACTCACTGTTTTGGTTTTTTGGCTGCTAGCCTCTGTGGCTTGCCCCAAATGGGTTTCAACAGTCTCCACACCACCAGCTGCTTGACCACCTTCCCCGCTACTCCCAAGTCCCGAGTGTGCTTTGGGACAGGCAGACACTCTTCCTCTCACACAGGTATTACACTCACAGCCTTAGTCCAGTGGGACTAAGACCAAATCAATCATAAAAGGAACCAACAACACAAAAAAGGAAACGCCTATAAGCACAGGGAAGGGGAACAGGAAAAGAACCCCACAAATGTGTTTTGGGGTCCTGCTGCAGTCGCCAAATTTGTAAGAGAAAGGAGGACTCCCGGGAGATCCACCTGAGCTTTTAATCTGGTTCCCACCCCCTTCACCCGTCTATCAGGGCACCAAATGAGGGGTCCACACACAAAATTATAAAGGAAATTAAACTTTATTACCTATAGGATAGGGAAGATAAAAAGGACTAGGGAAGGACAGAATAACTGGGTCTGGAAACTGCAGGAGTCACACACAACAGGCACACAGAGGAGGGTAGCCAGTGTTAGCCAGTGTTACCCAGCTCCAGGGAAAGCTGACTTCAAGTCTCCTCTCCGGATGGCAGGGATCGGGAATGACTCAGCGACAGTAGAAGCTTAGGCTGGGCCCTAACTCAGACCCCACCCTGGCCCCTTTGCACCGTCTCGGGTGTGGGCTAGCCCTGTCTGGTCCGACGAGCCGTGCGTGCGAGTGTGCTCCCCAGTAATCAAATACCCCGTCGGAGGTTACCCCGCCGAGCTCCTAGCTGACATGCCCAGCCAGGGAGCAGCTGTCTGAGCAGCACTCGCTGCACCCCTCGGTGAGCAGGCTGGAGGAAGAGAGCCCCAAGCACTCTGAGCACCCCTGCTTATGCACTCCTGTTGCCTAGCAACACTTTCCCTCTCTTTCCCTGTTTTCCCGCCTTCTCCATGAGCAAGGAAGAAGACTAATTGAAATGGAAACTCACCTGTTGTTCTAAACAGAACATGGTGAACCCACAACCAAACAACTGAAACCATTTCAACTTAACTGATTACTAACAAAGTCTAACATTTATAAAGAAGCCCACATCAGGGGCCTGCCTACGTCTAGTTTGCCGTTGTCTTCACCTGTTGTCAAAATGCCTCTGAGTCTGATTGAAGGGCGAAGATTTGGATCTGTAGTTAAAATACCTGTCTTGTTTGTGTCTGGCTGCAGGTATGCAAAGGGTTTTCAGTGTCATCCTGGGATCCTTGAGAGAATGGAGAAACGCGTCCGTGGTATCAGCAAACAGCTTTGATCCCTGGAAGATCTTCCACTGTGGCCTGAACCTCATGGGGAAAACCTGACAAGCGAAGCCAAGAAGACCTCATCACGATGGCCATGGCGATGGATCGTGATGTTGTGTCGGATGCATCAAGGGCAGCTTGTAGGGCCATCCAGGAGATCAGCGTTCCCTCATTCATGTTGGTGGAAAATCCTTCTTTTCTGTCATCTGATAGATTGTCAATAAAGAGTGAAAGCTGCTCAAAGACATGGTAGCTGTATTTTGCCAACATTGCTGTGTAATTTGATATATGGAGCTGAAGAGAGGCCAAGGAATAGGCCTTTCTCCCCATGAGGTCTAGCCACTTTCATTCCTTATCATATGGGGTATTGCATGTGGTGCTCTGTTTGCCCCTCTGATTAACTGCATCCTTCACTATTGAGTTGGGGGATGGATGGCAGAATAAGAAATCTATACCTTGTGGGGCCATGTAATATTTATGATCAGATCTATTGCAGACCAGTGGGATCGTGGCTGGTGTCTGCCATGTGACCCTGGCAGGATCTATAAGCGGGGGGGCATGTGTAAGGCCAGTTTGGAGGCCGGCGAGGCGTGGCGTATGCTGGTTAGTTTGTGTTGAATTTCAAGAAGGCTGACCAGGGAGACCTCAAGGACATCTGCAACCTGCTTGCAGAGTTCTTGGTAAGAACAGAAGTCGTCTCCTGCCGTAGGAGGTGGGGGTATGAGGGTGTCATCGGCAGAAGGGGAGGGTAAGTGTGTTGCAGGAAGGGAGGGAGCAGAAGACTCCTTGTCACTAGATGCTAATTTCTCTTCGTCTTGGCAGAGCGACTTGTCGAGTGATGGCAAGGATGCTGCTCTGGACAGAGGTGCAGTTGACATGTGTTGTTGCATCTGTTGTGGGTGTTGGGCTTGATATGGTGCCCATGGGTCCCAATAAGGCCAATTGGAAGGAAGTGGCATGGGAGGGTGTGACTATTGCAGTGGTTGTTGCTATACCACTGAATGGTGTAGTTGTGGTTGAGGTTGCTTCGGGGAGGAATGCCTTGGCCCCTGCTCTTTGGGCGCCCCATGCTGCTGAGTATTCACCAACCACTGTCCAGGTCCGGGGCCCCACTCCCAGCATCCTGCCTTGGGCCCCGCAAACCCTTTGGCCAGGCCTGGCCTTGGGGTATGGGTGCTGACCAAGGACTCCTCACCTTTATTGCTTGATAACGGCAGTGCCAACCCAGGAGTAACTGAATGTGAGAAGCTGCCCGACGCGGGCGTGCCAGCGGAGCCAAACAGTGGTGTTGTGAGCACCGAGCATACCCTGAGCTCTTCCGCAGTGGCGAATGGGTGGCCTGTATAGACGCAGGGTAGCTATTTTGGGATACTTCTGGTATCCCAAAATAGCCGTGCAGTGTAGACCTACCCATAGAGTTCGTGATTCTAAGGAACGGTAGAAGGGAGAACAGCACAATAGAGACAATGGATTTCAGGAAGGCGGATTTTAGTAAACTCAGAGAGCTGCTAGGTAAGGTCCCATGGGAAGCAAGACTAAGAAGAAAAACAACTGAAGAGAATTGGCAGTTTTTCAAAGGGACATTATTAAGGGTCCAAAAGCAAACTATTCTGCTGTGTAGGAAAGATAGAAAGTCTGGCAAAACACCATCTTGGATCAACCAGGAGATCTTGCCTGATCTAAAAATCAAAAAGGAGTCATAGAAAAAGTGGAAACTAGGTCAAATTACAAAGAATGAATATAAGCAAACAACACGGGTATGCAGGGGCAAGGTTAGAAAGGCAAAGGCACAAAATGAGCTCAAACTATCTGAGAATAAAGGGAAACAAGAAGACCTTCTACAAATATATTAGAAGCATGAGGAAGACCAAGGATAGGACAGGACAGGCCCATTGCTAACCTAACCCAGAGACTCTCAACACGTCTGTCTCCTACATCCATCTCCACCTCAGTCCAAGTGTGTTCATTTTTAATATATAGGGCAACACCTCCTCCCTTTATTCCCTGCCTGTCCTCATTATTCACCAGCTTGGCACACAGAGATTTGAAAGGGAATGTCCAAGGCAGGTTATAATCCAAAACAGGCAGGTCATGCCCAAGATCAGGGCCATCCAGACTGGAGCTGCAGACCTCAGTATTGCTACTCAAATTTCCCCTGCCCAGGACCAGGTCATAGAGTTCCCTTATAGCTCTCTGGCAGGCTGCTGGACAGCATGGTAATGCGACAGCCCTTCCGTTTATCTACTGCACAGAGCTGCTTTGAAATAAAATTCCCGATTTCCTACGCGTACCCAGTGTGACAGACCGCTGGCTAAGCCAGAGCTCTGCTAGTAGAGCCTGGCTGATAAGGCTCATGGCAAACAGCTGAGCGAGCCCAGGCCTGAAGGGCTAATGGAAGCAGCTTTGGGTCTCATTAGCCAGAGGGCTAGATAAGCAGCCAGAGGGGATGTGAAGAGCCAGGGTGTGGCTGAGTGTGCTCCGGAGGCTGAAGGGGAGCTGGCTGAGTTTGCTGTTATCTAAAACTCTGTATATAGAAGCTGGTGTGAAGCTGACAACAAAAGGCACAAGTGACTGCACCAGAAGGGGTCTCTGGCTGATTTGTGGACCACAAGGTGTCCCAGGGCCAGGGGCCTGAGTGAGGACCTCTGGGTGCTGTACGCCCTCGCAGACTGTTTGGTCAGGCTCAGCTGGACCCTGACTGAGCTGGTCAGCTTCGGGTGGGGACTACGTCAGGGATGTCCACTGTCAGGCCAGCTGTACGCCCTGGCGATTGAGCCCTTCCTCTGTCTCCTCGCGGAGCCCCTGCTCCACAATCCAGCCTTGGGTGTGCTGGTGGCAGAGCCTCTCACAGTGCACAGGAGGCTGATCCTGGCAGAAACTACCTCCTGGACTATGACAGAGGGGGTTGGGTGGACTCCTGAGTACTCACTCAACGCATGGGGCTCTCCACCCCTCAAAGCACCTTGTGTGTCCAGAGGTGTCGCAGCTCGCTCTCGATTTCCTGCAGTGAGCCCTGCCCCCCTTCACTGCAAGCCCTCCAGCCCTTGTTATGAGGACCCTGTTCCACTGGCCCCCTGCTTCCCCATCCCTGGGCCCCCAGCTGAACCACGCCCAGGGACCCCCTGTACACGTTCGCACTCTACACATTGCATTTCCTCACCCTCCTGTCCCGCCCCAAGACCAAGTGGCAGGACTACCTCAGACCTGAGGAACCCCGATGGGCCAGTGTTTATTCCACCTTAATCCCACGGTCCATCGGGGCCAGCAGTTGGAGGCTCCTCCATGGAGCCGTGAGCACGGGCGTGTACCCGGCGCGGTTCACCCCCATCCCGGACACCTGCCCCTTCTGCGGCGTGAGGGAACACCTGGCGCACGCGTATCTGGAATGTGCCAGGTTGCAGCCCCTCTTCTGGCTCCTCCAGAACCTTTATTGAGGTTCTGGCCGCACTTCTCCCTCCCCTTTTTATTTACGCACACCCCATCTGCGGCCCCACAAAGTCACGAGACCTCGTCAACCTCCTCCTGGCCCTGGCGAAAGCCGCCAAACACAGCACCAGGAGGAGGATGCTGGATGAGGGGGGCTCTGCGACTGGGGGGCCCACTCCTGTTCCTCCCTGGTCACACATATCTGGGCAGCATTCCTCTGGGCAGCGTCCACTGGCTCCATCAACAGCTTCGAGGAGCAGTGGGCGCTGGCCGGGATTCTCTGCTCGGTGTCCCTGTCCAGCTCTCTCATTTTAATCCTTTACCCACATCCCCTAACCGTGTCTTTCATCATTTGTCCCCCGGAATCAGTTGATCCCTAGGTTCAGTTGTCCCTCCCACGAGGCTGCGGGGGGGCCTTTAGAAGTGAGTGGGCTGATGCCTGCCCACCCCTGGGGTTTCAAATAGTGCCTCACTACAGGACGCTTCACACTAATTAAGGAAACCCTGACAAAGTGGGGGTTTGCCCATGAAAACTTATGTCAAACAAATCTGTTACGCTTTAAGGTGCCACAGAACTACTTATTTTTGAGGAAACCCTGGTAGATTGTGGATTTCAGTCAACTAGGACAGCTCAAAAGTGTCAAAGAAGGTAATACCTCTGGAATCAGAAAACCTCCATGTGTGTTAATACAAACTGTGGATTGTAGTTTTATAACTTCTATTTTGCATTTTACATTCTAACACACTTTTCTTTCGTTATGTTTTGAAAGATGTTTATACATGTTAGTTAATGTGCTTTGTATAGACTATTTGATAGATAAGGAGTCTTTAACTATAAATTGTAAAATATTAAAAATAATAGGGTGTGGATTTAGGAAACCTTTGATCAAAAGGGGCATACACACACATACACACATGCACATATTTGAGAAAAGGCCTGATTCTGTGTAAGGTTGCTCTATATTCAGGCTCTAAGAGGAATGATTTTTACAATGTGTTATTAAAGCTAAAACTCAGATAATCAAAAAAAAGCATCAAAGCATTCGTTCCATTATTGTATGGACGATGTCAGGGCTAATCTACACTGACATTTTACTGTGCTGGAACTTTCTCACTTGGGGATGTGAAAAAATGCCCCCCTGAGTGCAGCTAATTGCAGCGCTGTACAGTGCAAGCATGAGCGGGCTCCCCAGCCCTGGGAGTTACACCCCTCGTTCAGGCGGTTTACATAGAGCCAGCATTGGTGCCCTCGTCGGACTGTCACTTTACAGCACTGCTGCAGCACTGTTTTAACCCTTTGAGCACAGACTTACTTTCAGTAAGAGTCTTTTCTGCAATATCTTACACCTTTAGTCCTAAAGTTAACTGAACCAGCTGCAAGCATAATATAATATAATTAAGCCATCAAAATGAACTATCAGAGGGGTAGCCGTGTTAGTCTGAATCTGCAAAAGTGGCGAGGAGTCCTGTGGCACCTTATAGACTAACTGAAGTGTAGGAGCATAAGCTTTCGTGGGCAAAGACCCACTTCGTCACATGCATGTAGTGGAAATTTCCAGAGGCAGGAATAAATATGCAGGCCAGAATCAGGCTGGAGATGACCAGGTGGATCCAATCAGGGAGGATGAGGCCCACTTCTAGCAGCTGATCTGGAGGTGTGAATTCCAAGAGAGCAGAAGCTGCTTTTGTAGTTAGCAAGCCATTCACAGTCTTTGTTTAATTCTGAGTTGATTGTGTCAAACTTGAAGATGAACTGTAGCTCAGCAGTTTCTCTTTGAAGTCTGGTCCTGAAGTTTTTTTGCTGCAGGATGGCTCCCTTTAGATCTGCAATTGTGTGTCCAGGAAGATTGAAGTGTTCCCCTACAGGTTTTTGTATGTTGCCATTCCTAATATCAGATTTGTGTCCATTGATTCTTTTACGTAGGGACTGTCCAGTTTGGCCGATGTATATAGCAGTGGGGCATTGTTGGCACATGATGGCGTATATTACGTTAATAGATATGCAGGAGAATGTACCAGTGACAGTATGGCTGATCTGGTTAGGTCCTGTGATGGTGTTGCTGGTGTATATATGTGGGCAGAGTTGGCACCGAGGTTTGTTGCAAGGATTGGTTCCTGAGTTCGAGTTATTATGGTGCAGTGTGTAGTTGCTGGTGAGAATATGTTTCAGGTTGGCGGGTTGTCTGTGGGCAAGGACTGGCCTACCTCCCAAGGCCTGTGAAAGTGAGGGATCATTGTCCAGGATGGGTTGTAGATCACTAATGATGCGTTGGAGAGGTTTTAGCTGGGGACTGTAGGTGATGGCCAGTGGTGTTCTGTTAGTTTCTTTCTTAGGCTTGTCCCGTAGCAGGAGGCTTCTGGGTACATGTCTGGCTCTGTCAATCTGTCTCCTCACTTCCTTGTGTGTATTGTAGTATACAGAATGCTTGTTGAAGATCTTGTAGGTGTAGGTCTCTGTCTGAGGGTTTGGAGCATATGCGGTTTTACCTCAGTGCTTGGCTGTAAACAATGGATCGTGTGGTGTGTCCGGGATGGATGTTGGAGGCATGCAGGTAAGTATAGCTCGGTAGGCTTTCGGTATAGGATAGTATTGATGTGACCGTCACTTATTTGCACCATGGTGTCCAGGAAATGGACCTCCCGTGTAGACTGGTCCATGCTGAGGTTGATGGTGGGGTGGAAGCTGTTGAAATCGTGGTGAAATTCTTCCAGAGTCTCCTTCCCATGGGTCCAGATGATGAAGATGTCATCGATGTAGCGTAGGTAGAGAAGGGGCGTAAGTAGACGAGAGCTGAGGAAGCATTGTTCCAGGTCAGCCATAAAAATGTTGGCGTATTGTGGGGCCATGTGGGTGCCCATAGCAGTGCCACTGGTCTGGAGGTATATATCGTCACCATCTGAAATAGTTGTGTGTGAGGATAAATTCACAGAGTTCAGCCACCAGTTGTGCTGTGGCATCATCAGGAATACTGTTCCTGACAGCTTGTACTCCATCTGCCTGTGGGATGTTTGTGTAGAGAGCCTCTACATCCACAGTGGCTAGGATGGTGTTTTCTGGAAGATCACCAATGCATTGTAGTTTTCTCAGGAAATCCGTAGTGTCACGGAGGTAACTGGGAGTGAACTAGTAGCTGCAACCTAATCTGGCTCCAGGGTTAACATTTGACTAGATGTAGGTAAACACACAAATACAATTGGTACTTACTCTTAATTCTCTAATACAGGGTTGAATTTCAAAGCTCTAATGACCTAACAGTGGTTGAAATGTAGCCATGTTAGTCTGGTGCAGCTGAAACAAAAAACAGGACTATGTAGCACTTTAAAGACTAACAAGATGGTTTATTAGATGATGAGCTTTCGTGGGCCAGACCCACTTCCTCAGATCAAATAGTGGAAGAAAATTGTCACAACCATATATACCAAAGGATACAATTAAAAAAAGATGAACACATATGAAAAGGACAAATCAAATTTCAGAACAGAAGGGGGATGGAGGAGGGGAAAGAGGGGGGAAGGTAAATGTCTGTGAGCTAACATTATTAGAGGTGATAATTGTGGAAACTATCTTTGTAATGGGTAAGATAATTAGCACCTTTATTCAAATTTGAGTGTAAAGTGTCGAATTTAAGCATGAATGACAGTTCAGAGGATTCTCTTTCAAGTGTATTCTTAAAAGGTCTTTGAAGCAGGATGCAGGTAATCAAGTCATTGAGACAATGTCCTTTCTGGTTGAACTGGCAAGAAACTGGTTTTTCTTTGTGATCCTGTCTAATGTCTGTTTTGTGGGCATTGATCCTTTGGCGAAGTGTCTGAGACGTTTGTCCAATGTACAAAGCAGACAGACACTTTCGGCACATGATAGCATAGATTATATTTCTGGATGCACAGGAATATGTGTTCTTGATCTTATAACTCACTTGGTTGGGTGAGTGTCATATTTTACAGTTCCCACATTTTGGGGTAACATGATTTGTGACCCCCCACAACAGCCCAAATTAGTTAGAATACACCACATTCCATTCTAACAACCGATCCTCCATCAGCCCTGGCTGAATTGGATTTACATAACCACACCTCGGATTCCTTCTCCATCTCGGTATGAGCTATATTTACATATCAATTATCTTGCAGAGCTAAACAATTAGAGTGAGCATACCCACCCCCAGGGCAGCTCTCTTCTTTTAGCTGGCTGATAGCAAGCAGTGGTTCAGCCCCTGCTTACATAGAAATGAGAAAATATAAATTATCCAGTATTTTCTAAATCAGATGTAATGTAGATTGTGATGTAATGTCAAGTGTGTCCGGGATTTTTGTTGAAACCATCAGGCGACCCTACAATTTAGGGAGAAGTAGCTAAGCCTTTTCTCTTCTTTTGAGTTTATAATCTACTTTCCTCTGCCTGTTCTCACCTATCACCACTTAAATCCTACTGCTTGTACTTCATAAAATCCTTTTTATTTTCTAACAAACCCGAGTCAATAATTATTCCCTGTGGGAGCAGTGAGTGTGCACATCCCCCCTTTCATTGCTAAAGGGGGCTTACCTACATAATTCATTTGGGGCTTTGATCCCATTTGGGGAGTGGGATCTCAGGAAGCTGGGCCCAAAACTGCATTTTCCTAGGACCTGAAGAGATTCAGTGTCTGCCCTGCTTCTCAGGGGGCTGTGAGTCTCAGCTCTGCGGTCCAGGGAGCTGGCCCAGCAGAAGCCCCAGAGAGCAAGAAGGAGGGTGGCAGTGGCCTTCTCATGGCCCTGGTAATCACCCCCAAGGGGTGGCCTGTTTGTCCCTGCAATACCCCGGCTCACAAGGACACCAGTCAATGCTGCCCCAGAGGCCGAGGGGGTTGTTTGCATGTTTGGCATTTTGCCAAGACGATTGTTACAGCTGCTGCACCAGCAGCTACGCGGCATCAGTCCTGGCAGTGCTGCCTTGTCGCTGGCCGGCGTGGCAAGAGCCATGACAGGCCAAGAAGAATTCTGGCGCTCCAAAGCCACGGACCTTCCACTGCCAGGCCCAAAAGCACTGCCGCCACCAGCCCACAAGGCCGCCCAGGGACCGCCCAGCCGCTCCCCAGAACCACCCCTGGCTGAAGCCACCGTGTATCCCCGATGCATAGCCTCCCTGGACACGGACACGCCCCGCCCCCTTTGGAACAGCCAAACACTAGCGGCCAGGTTGTGTGCTGGGGGCGAGCCTAAGGGCAGTACAGCGCTGGGGCAGAGCCCATAACGTGGGTGCTGGGAGCGGGACCAGGAGCAGTAGAGCGCTGGGGGTGGGGCCAGTAAGGTGGGCACTGGGGGCGGGGCCAGGAGCAATAAGACTCTGGGGGCAGGACCAATTGTGTGGGAGCTGGGGGTGGGGCCAGGAGTAGTACAGGGCTGGGGGTGGGACCAATACAGCGCTGGGGGCGGGGCAAGAAGCAGTTTGGAAGGGGGGAGGGGCATGGCCAATAGTCTGGGAGGTTCGGGAGCGGCAAAAGGCGGTTCGGTGCCGGGGGCGGGGCCAGGAGCAGTACAGCGCTGGGGGCGGTGCTAGTAAGGTGGGTGCTGGGGGTGGGGCCAGAGGTGGTTTGGTGCTGGGGGCGCGGCCAGTAGGGTGGGCACTGGGGGCGGAGCCTGGAGCAGTAAGACGCTGGGGGTGGAGTCAGGAGCGGTTCGGCACTGGGGGTGGGGCCAGGAGCAGTAAGACGTTCGGGGCGGGGCCAATAGGGTGGGAGCTGGGGGCGGGGCCAGGAGCAGTTCGGCACTGGGGGCGGGGCCAATGAGGGGCGGCTTGGCACTGGGGGCGGGGCCAGGAGCAGTTTGGCACTGGGGGCGGGGCCAATGGGGGGGCGGCTCGGCATTGGGGGCGGGGCCAGGAGCAGTTCGGCACTGGGGGCGGGGCCAATGAGGGGCGGCTCGGCACTGGGGGCGGGGCCAGGAGCAGTTCGGCACTGGGGGCGGGGCCAATGGGGGGCGGCTCGGCACTGGGGGCGGGGCCAGGAGCAGTTCGGCACTGGGGGCGGGGCCAATGGGGGGGCGGCTCGGCATTGGGGGCGGGGCCAGGAGCAGTTCGGCACTGGGGGCGGGGCCAATGGGGGGGCGGCTCGGCACTGGGGGTGGGGCCAGGAGCAGTAAGACGCTGGGGGCGGGGCCAATAGGGTGGGAGCTGGGGGTGGGGCCAGGAGCAGTAAGACGCTGGGGGCGGGGCCAATAGGGTGGGAGCTGGGGGCGGGGCCAGGAGCAGTACAGCACTGGGGGCGGGGCCAATGAGGGGGCGGCTCGGCACTGGGGGCGGGGCCAGGAGCAGTACAGCACTGGGGGCGGGGCCAATAGGGTGGGAGCTGGGGGCGGGGCCAGGAGCAGTTCGGCACTGGGAGCGGGGCCAATGAGGGGGCGGCTCGGCACTGGGGGCGGGCCTGGCCGGCGGCCGGGCAGCGCGAGGCGGGGCGCAGAGGGGCGGGGCCGCGCGGCCGAGTGACTCCGGCTGCGTGACTCCACGTAGGGTCAGACGGCTGCGCGCGGATCCCTCCACCAGGTAAAGTAGTGCCGGGGCGCGCCCCGCCCCCGCCCGCCTCAGGGGTCCGGCAGCCCCCGCGCGGGCCGGTGCGACATGGCGGCGAGCCCCGCTCCTGCGGATCGCTCCGCCGGCGGGAGGGGCTGAGGCTGCGCCGCCGCCGCCGCCATTTTGGCGCCTGGCTCCTGCTGCTGCCCGGCCGGTGAGTGGGGCGGCGGCGCTGCTGCCCGGAGGCCGCGGGGTGGCGGGCCCGGCCTGGGGCGGCTCCCTCACGGCGCTGGGCCCCGCGCGGCGCGGCCCGGGGGGGGCTGAGGCGAGCGGGCCGGGGGGGGGCGCTGTGCCGGGCCCGGGGGGGGCTGAGGCGGGGCGGGGCCCGGGGGGGGGCGCTGTGCCGGGCCCGGGGGGGGCTGAGGCGGGGCGGGGCCCGGGGGGGGGGCGCTGTGCCGGGCCCGGGGGGGCCTGAGGCGGGGCGGGGCCCGGGGGGGGGCGCTGTGCCGGGCCCGGGGGGGCTGAGGCGGGGCGGGGCCCGGGGGGGGGCGCTGTGTCGGGCCCGGGGGGGGCTGAGGCGGGGCGGGGCCCGGGGGGGGGCGCTGTGCCGGGCCCGGGGGGGCTGAGGCGGGGCGGGGCCCGGGGGGGGGCGCTGTGCCGGGCCCGGGGGGGCTGAGGCGGGGCGGGGCCCGGGGGGGGCGCTGTGCCGGGCCCGGGGGGGGGCTGAGGCGGGGCGGGGCCCGGGGGGGGGGGGCGCTGTGCCGGGCCCGGGGGGGGCTGAGGCGGGGCGGGGCCGGGGGGGGGCGCTGTGCCGGGCCCGGGGGGGGCTGAGGCGGGGCGGGGCTCGGGGGGGGGGCGCTGCAGTGTGCCCCGAGCATCCCGCCAGCGCGTGTCCAGGGCGCTCGCAGCCCTGCGGGGCCGGGGCGGGGACGGGCGGGCGGACGCAAGCGCGGAGAGGGGTCGGGGCTACGGAGACCGGGGCAGACATGTTGACTGTGCTGTTGAGCGACGCTGAGCTGCGGGGAGTCCCCCCAGGGCAGCGCTCGGAGCCTAAATGCTCCCCGTATTTTAATCTGACATGGACAGTTCATCCAGCGCTTCCGAAATAAAGGGACCTGCCTGCACAGGTGGGGGGTGCACA
Organism: Pelodiscus sinensis; assembly: GCF_049634645.1. Lineage (NCBI taxonomy): Eukaryota > Metazoa > Chordata > Testudines > Trionychidae > Pelodiscus > Pelodiscus sinensis. The sequence goes on from NW_027466015.1 coordinate 634,331, forward strand.
AGAGGATTCACAGTAACTAACCTTGCTCGCTCCTGGCAGTCTATAGTATCTAGAGACTCTGGCAATTGAAACATTGCATCTGTCTGAATGTTTTTGCTACTATTTGTATAAGTAACATTGAGAGTACTGTGATACATTCAAAGATTCCCAAAGCTGAATAGCCTCTGGTTGAAACGTTGTGAAATTATTCAGGTATAGGAGTAATAGTAGGCAGGTGTTGTAGTCTAGCCAATTTCAAGTGTAGTGGAACAGCTGGAGACAAGAAGCTACCACTAAATGGCCTGCCAGCTGTCTGGGCCATCCACAACCTGTGATATAACTGAATAAGATTAGACAAAAAGTTAATTTGACATGTATTTGATAGCATTTTCAGGCTAGTCACTTTCATTGCTGCTCTTGTTCTCATGGACTTGTCACTCAGCATCAGGAAGAGAAGAATACCTTTAAGGATAAGAAAATATTTGCAAAATGACAGAATTTGGCAGGGGACTCATGCCTACGGGGAAGTTGTGGATCCTCCATTGCTGGAGGTTTTAAGGACAGGTTAAAAGAAACATCTGTCAGGAATGGCTTAGGTTTACTTTAACCTGCTTCTGCACATATAGGGCTTCTAGCTCTGCATTTCTATGAATATGAGCCTACCTGTAACTATTTCAATGGGATAATTTTCAATTTGGTATTGTCCCTGTAATAAGCCATTGCTGCTTACACAGTGTGGTGTGCCATATATACATATATCCTGTGTTGACAATGGAGGACGCTGAAGAGCGGCCATGGGTAAAATGGCTGAGGAACCAAGTTAATGGGACTTAAGATCTGTATTGTAAGGTTTAAAGTACAGGCAGGCCCTGGGTTATGTACAAGATAGGGACTGTAGGTTTGTTCTTAAGTTGAATTTGTATGTAAGTCGGAACTGGTACATATTGTAGGGGAAACTCTAGCCAAACATTTCTCCAGAGCTCAGTTTTATTCTCCCACACCTCACTTCCCTCAGTCCTTTATTCTCAAGCTGAGGTGTCTGCTGAGAAAAGTCGCTCTGCGTCTCCCTGGTCTGCTGGGGGGAAGCAGCTAGTGTGGGGTTGCCTCACCCCATTTGTAAGTAGCGATCCGATGTAAGTCGGATCCATGTAACCCGGGCTGTCTGTATAGCTAGTTGCTTTAGTCTAGTAACTGAGCACTTTCCACATAATACCAATAGCAAAGTCCTAGTGGACTGGTTCCTTCTTCCCCTGAGGTAAAAAAGCCTGCTCTGAATGCATAGCTTTTTTGGTTTGTCTGTTACAGGTTTTTGAGTGGTGGGGATGTTCAGTTAAAAGGAGGTAGCCCTGTTGCAAAGGTCTTTTTCAGAGGAAGATTTTTGCAGCATCTCCTAAAGATAGCCTAAATTGCATAGTTCATTTAAATAATGAAAATGTCTGTGCACTTTGCCTGTTAAACAGAGAGCTAGATAACTGAGTGAGTTTTACTAGGGATGCTAGCACATAGTTGTATAAATGATTAACCAATAAGCCTCTGCTTAATGGTTAATCCTAATGGCTGCATGCATATCCCTTCCCCCTGATGCTTCTACATCAGAGGCAGCAAGGATGGGGAGGCAGGAGCTGGTGTCTGTGGGGAGCTACCTTTTAAGCTGGCTCCCCATGAGCACAGTATCCTGTGGAGCTGCCTGCCCTCCCCACCCCTGTGTTCCTGCCTCTGATACTGATGCAGCTGTTGCTACACATCAGAGGCAAATGTGTTGCAGGGAGCATGGGGCCAGCAGGGGACTCAGCTATCCCCCACTGTCCTGTGCTCCCCATGACGTTTCAAAGTGGCAGCGCCGCATGGAGCCCAGAGTCAGTGGAGGAGTCCCCAGCTGACCCAGGCTCCACGTGGCACTGTCTCTTTGAAACACCTCCTACTCTCCCTTGCTGCCTCTTTCTGATAGAGGCAACAAGAGGGGGAAGTGACTAGTCAACTAGCCAGTTCACTATCCAATAAGTATTTGCTTATTGGATAGTGGACTAGACATTCACATATCTAACAGAGGGAGGGGGCAGCAGGTGGGAGCTGGCTTAAAAGCTGCCTACCCATGAGCCCCCTAGCTTCTATCAGAAACGGTAATGGGGGAGAGGTGCAATGATGGTGTAGCTTCTGTTGGCGAGAAGCTCGGGACCCACACAGACTGGCCGATGCTGCGCAACAGCCACTGTCTGCCGCAGGTCTGGGCTCGCTGTGGAGAGAGGCTGCTCCATGGGATAGCAGAGCAGCCTCTGTCTGTGGGAAGCTCAGTCCCTGGCAGACAGACTGCTGCCACCCTACACAGGCAGCAGCGTCTGTTGCAGGGTGTTCCCAGGCAGTGCAGCTGAGAGCTCACTGGCTGCTGGCTCCACCCCCAGGGACTATCGAATAATCGTGTAATAGCTAAGATTTGGTGTGGTTGCACAATTATTAAACAATAGCTAACATCCTTTGTGTAAACTTAAATTAACAATATCAAATGTAAAATATTCTTAAATGTTGCTTGGTATCTATTGTGGGAACTGTCCTGGTTACATAATAGGCAGATGCTAAAATAGGCGGAATTACCTTTGCCATTGCAGTGATAGTTTATTGCTCTGGTCCTTGAAATCTGACCCATGCCACACTTCTAAAAAAAGTCAATATTTGAAACTTTGGCAGTTGCCTCTGTATGAGAGGCAGAAGCATGGGATGAGAGGCAGCTGGTACTGGAGGAAAGCTGTTTCTTAAATTGGTTCCCCTCACAGACCAGCTCCCACCTGGTACCACACGCTGCTGCCTCTGATAGCAGCCATGTGGAATGGCAGGGTGCTCCTCATGAGTGGGGCCAGAGCACACTGACTGCTGTCCCCGTCCCCGGGGACTATAGAATAGTCGAGTAACCAATAAGAATTGTTGAGGTTAATCGACTCTTCAATTAATGGATATTTAACATCCCCATCAGGAATGTTTTAGGCTTACTTGGGCCTGCCTCAGCACAGGGGCTTCTTACCCTACATAGCTATGATTCTGTGATGTGTTCCCTTCCTTCCAAGGGTGCTGTGAAGATGATTTATTCTGATCGTGAGGTGCTTAGATAAGTATCTAAAGATAGATACAGATGGCTGTGGGCATTGCATCATAATTAAAAAATTTTCTTAAAGAAAGGAATATTTTTGTTTGCCTGTTCTTGAGGAAAGTATGTTCTCTGCTTCATCAAACATCTTACACTTTATAGGTGCCAGTGCTATGAATACAAAATTTATTTTTTGCATCCGAGTAGTGCTTGAGTCCCTTTGTACTAGACCAGGGGTCTCCAAACTTTTCAGCCCGAGGGCCGCATTAACTATCAAACAGCAGTTCGGGGGCCGACTACACACTTGAGGTCCAAATAAAAAACAATCAAAACATGGATGTTGTTTTTAATTATTTATTTAATATTATTTTATTCAGTTATTATTTAATAACACATTCATACACTACACATGAACACCTGTATTAGTGTGAATGGTGAAATTGTTTCCTGGATGCCAAAATAGCAGACATTTCTGGCTTTAGATTTGTTGTCCCTAACATCAACAGTGACCTGAGATTATCATCGGACAAGTTTGTTCTCAAATTGTTCTTCACGTATTTCATTCTTGAAAATGTTTGTTCACACAGGTATGTTGTTCCAAAGATTGAAAGGTACCTTGATGCAAAAGTTTTGACATTATGAAAGTCTTCCTTGGGCAAAAACTGGTAAAAACCCACCAGTCCTATTTTGAACTTGTCCCTAAGGAGGTCATTTGCTTGCAACTCAATGACTTCCAGCTGCAGTTCATCTGGGCAACTGGCCACATCTACTTCAAATGGGTTTTGAAACAATCTCACTTCTTCTGCCTTTGAATCCAAAAAGGTCTCCACGGGCCGGATGAGAGGGCCTCGCGGGCCGCATCCGGCCCCCGGGCCGTAGTTTGGAGACCCCTGTACTAGACAGTATAAACATGGAGTACGAGATAACCCTGGTCCAAAGGTTTACCATCTACTGAGTCAAGATGCAGGGGGAAGAAGTGATAAATCATTGGACGGTACTTTTGTTTTTAGGACTTTTCCTTATTTTTTATTTCTTTAGTGTCATGTGTGCAACCTTTTCCAGGCCACAAAAAGGCAAGTCCCTGGGAACTATAAATTAGATGTCATATAGCAAGGGGTTGTGGTAAGCCAGTGTTGAAGAGTGGGGTTGGGAGCACAAGACTTGTATACTGTCTGATGCGTAGTGACTCTATCTTTGTCTATGCTTTGGCATATGGCTAGTTGGACTCCTAGCTGAGTGGAGCACAGAGATACTATTGTGATGGGATGGCTGGGCTCCCAGGCACTTGTACTGCTTGATGTTCCTCTGACTTCTATCCCATGCAGAACCGTATGTTCATAGCACAGGGCCCCCTGCACTGCTTTCTTCCCCCTGCACTGCTTCCAGAGCAGAGTTCCTCCCCGGCCCTATAGGGAGAGGAACAGCAGTCCCTACTAGGGATAGAATCATAGAACACTAGGAGTGGAAGGGGCCTTGAGAGAGGGTCCAGTCCACTCCCCTGCCCTCGTGGCAGGACCAACCACTGTCTAGATCAGGGGTTGGCAACCTTTCAGAAGTGGCATGCCAAGATTTAACTTCTTCACTTCTATTTACTGATCTGTGTGCTGGAGGAGGAGGGAGGCAGGGTGGGGGCTGACTGTGTACAGTGACTGTATTTTCTGAACGAGCTACAGCTAGGGAGAATGGTTTAATTTCAGTTATTAAACACATTAAGCATTTTAACTTTCTCGTGTTATTTTATCAAACTTCATTTTAAATAAAGTAAAATATTAATTTGTGTGCCACACACAGATTCCCATGTTTTCTTTCTTTATGGCAGGGGTGGGGAACTTTTTTGGGTTGTGGGCACTGACCCACAGAAAAAATCAGTCAGGGACTACACAAGTGAGAGGCAAAAAACCCCAACCCTCACTGATGTGGCCCCCAACTGAGGCACTTCACTCTTCTGGCGCTTCAGTTCCATGGGGCAAGAGGAATGGACAGGGAAGACTGAGGCTTGGGGTTTCCCGTAGGCCAGGTTTACTTCCCTGGTGTTCTGGAGTTAATGGATTTTATGGACCCCCAAGTTTCTGGGGTGGGGACAAAAATGAGGGGTTGAGTGTGCTGCCAGTATGTAGGATAGGGATGGGGTGCATGAACTGGGTGGGAGTTGGGGTGCAGGAGGGGGAGAGGTTGCGATGTCTGGGTGGGAGGTAGGGTGCAGAAGCAAGCTGGGAGTAGGGTGTCTGGCAGGGGGAAGGAGAGGGTGCAGGAGCAGAGTGGGGGGTAAGTGTTTGGCAAGAGGTATGTACGGGACCAAGGAGCAAGGGAGGGATGCAGGAGGGGCAGGGTGTCTATCCAACAAGGAGGGTGCAGGAGCAAGGAAGAGTATCAGAGCAAGCTGGGGACATGGGGTCTTAGAGAGGGGAGGGGGTGAGGAGGATTAGAGTTTGGAGGTCTGGGCAAGAGGGGGATGCTTACCTGACTTTGTGCCCCCTTGCAGCAGGGAAAACCTGCAGATGGTGTGCTGCCATTCCCCCAGTGGGGTGGGAATGTGGAGGGATGTCAGCCCCCTCCCTCCTCCATGCAGTAAGGATCCTCCACAGTGGCCAGGGATGCAGAAACCCCTACCTTCCCTGCCAGACCCAGCTTGCTGCCACTCCCCCAGCAGGGTGGGGGGAGAGAATGTGGGTGGGCCCAAGCATGCCCTGCCTCTCTGCACCCCAGCCCAGCTCTGTGCTGCCCCTGCCAGTGCTGAAGTTTTACCTTAGATCTACTCAGGCCCCCCAGTGGCGGCAGCAGCTGCTGTACCAAAAAGCGACCTGGAGGAGGAGGTGATGGTACTGCTGCCACTGGTGGACTGGGGGCCACATGTGTCACAGGCAGTCCCAGGAGGAGGAGGGCTGTGCGGCATGCTGGGGTGGGACAGTGGATGATGGAGTCGCTGGAAAATACGCACCACTGTTAGCTGGCCTGGCTGCCTGCTGCCAAATCTCCAATGGAGCCGCCCACGTGCTGTGCAGGGGGTGAGGGAGAAGGTGCTGCTGCTGCTGCTCCGTGTGAGGAGCAGTGGCAGTTCATTGAATAATTTCTCTGTCACTTCTTCCCTGCAAGCTGGTGTCCTCATCAGATAGTGAAATGTCTAGCATGGCTTTCCAGGACAAGTTGATGGAGATTCTGGGACAGAGTATTTAAAAGCTAGGGATGTAATAGTACAGTCAATTAACCAATAAGCAAAATCTTATAGGTTAATGCTATAGACAACATGCATTTCCCTCTCTCCCTGCCAGTCAATTTTTTAGCAGCCTGGCCAGCAGCAGTAGGAATAAGACCCTCCGGAAAAGGGCACTTTTTCCAGAGGATCGGGGCCAGTGTAGACGCTCTTTTTTAAAAGCCGGAAAAAAGCGGCGGACATTTTTATTTAAATGCCGCGGGGGATATTTAAATCCCCCGCGGATTTCCCTACGACGACTGGTGAAATTTACATGCCCCTTCCGGAAAAGGGGCCAGTGTAGACGTAGCCCTCATGTCTTGCTCACAACACTCCTGTTAATGCATCCTAGAATCATGTGTGGTGGTGGGTGTTTTTTTGCAACAATGTCACACTGATTCATGTTTAATGTAGGGTCCATTGGTGCCCCTAAATCCCTTTAATCAGTACTCCTTCCTAGACAGTTGCTTCCCATTCTGTATATGTGAAACGGATTGTTCCTTCCTAAGTGGAGTACTTTGCATTTGTCCTTATTAAACTTCATCCTATTTACCTAAGACGATTTTTTTAGGTTACCTAGATAATTTTGAATGTTCACCCTATCCTCCAGAGCACTTGCATCCCCTCCCAGCTTGGTGGTATCTTCAAAAGTAATAAGCGTACTCTCTATGCCATCATCTAAATCATTGATGAAGATATTTAACAGAACTGGCCCCAGAACAGACCTCTGTGGAACCCCACTTGTTATGCCCTTCCAGCATAGAACCATAAAACTGGAAGAGACCTCAGAAGGCCATCAAGCATGATTGTGAACCGTTAATAACTAGCTTTGAGAACGGTTATCCAGCCAGTTATGCACCCACCTTACAGTAGCCCCATCTAAGGTGTATTTGCCTAGTTTATTGATAAGAAGATCACGAGAAACCGTATCAAATGCCTTACTAAAGTCTAGGTATACCATGTCCACCACTTCTCCCTTATCCGCTAGACTTCTTATCCTATCAAAGAAAGCTATCAGATTGGTTTGATGTGATTTGTTCTTTATAAATCCATGCTGGCTGTTACCTATCAGCTTATTTTCTTCCAGATGTTTGCAAATGAATTCCTTAATTATTTGTTCCATTATCTTCCCTGGCACAGAAATTATACTGACTGATCTGTCATTTCTTTGCCTTCCTAATCTTGCCCTGCATACTTGTGGTGGTTGCTTATATCCATGCTTTGTAATTAGACCTAGTTTCCGTTTTTTATACAACTCCTTATTGATTTTTAGATCTTTTAAGATCCCCTGGTTAAGCCAACGTAGTTTCTTGCCATAATTTCTGTCCTATGCAGCAGAATAGTTTGATTTAGGGCCCCTAATAATGTCCCTTTGAAAAAACTGACAACTATGTTCAGTTGTTTTTTCTTAGTCTTGCTTCCCATGGGACCTTACCTAGCAGCTCTCTGAGGATGTAATAGTGTAGTCAACCAGATGATTAATCGGTTCTCGGTTAATGCTATGGACTACATGCAACCCTCCCCTCCCCTCCCCTCCCCAAGTTCATTTTTAACTGGCTGGCTGACAGGCTGGCTCAGTCCTGCAGAGCTGCAGTAGGATTGATGCTGGGTCCAGGCATGAGCCAGGGCTGAGCCACAGTGGGGGTGTAATTGCTGGACCCGGCAGGATCCAGGATTGAGTGGTAGTAATGCCACCCCTTAACGATTAATCATGTAGTCGATGCAACTTTTGTTGACTACATGATCAATCAGTTACACACTTAACAACTCTAGTCCCTACCACTGCTCTACTTCTCCTGCTAGGGAACTGGTCATGAGGCCACTGGGTATAATAGGTATAAAACCAAGCTGATGTATTTGCCTGTAAAGTTTTCAAGCCCCGAGAATGGGCAAGGCGGCTAACTTATGATATCTCTGTGAACAATAACATTAGAACTTCTGACATCTGTGTTTGTACAAATCTCACCCATAATGTTGTTCTGTTCTAATTTAAGTTTTAGGTTTGAAAAAAGCAGAATGAGCTATCAAAACCTTATCACTCCCTGACAGCTTTACATGAAAGTATTTGCATAGCTGCTCACAATATAGTCCTTAAATCAGGAAGATAAATGGTGTTCATTTTGTTCTGGACACTGTTTTTGCTTGGCTAAGCCACATTCCGCATAGTAGGGAGGGGCAGGCAAACTCTGAACCTCTTAAAAATAACTTGTTATCCAAGTTCAAAATGAGGTTGAAGTGTCTTATGTGAAAATTGATTCCCAAGTTGACCACCTAAATAACAGCACAGAAGCTGTACCAGCTCTTCTGAACAAATTTCCTTCTGCCCAGAAACACAGTATAGGAAATCTCAGCCCAAAGAGTAGGTTTTTCTGGCAAATTGTTTGCCTGAAAATGGGTGCTTAGACTCCTTACTCAGGTCCTTAATTCAATTAAATTTCTAAAAAACAATTTAAATGACAATGTACATGCTTCATTTAAGGCATTGCTTTGGGGATGAGGAGTTGAGGATGCAGGCTGCCTCAGGGAAAGAGGACTACCCCAGCCCTCTCTTACTGCAGCAGCTTGATAAATGCCTCTTATTGCAGCCAGATAAGTGCCTCATGAGGGCAAGTAAGTGCCCTCCACGCATCATGCCCAGACCCTGCAACCACCCACGCAGCCCTTCATGCACCCCCTCCACCGAGACCCTGCACCTTCAGCCTGCTCATTCACTCTCCCCTCTTGCCAGACACCTTTCCCCCAGCCTGCTCTTGCACCTTCCCTTGCTCCTGCGTCCTCCCCCCAATGGACACCCTGCACCCTCCCTTGCTCCTACACCCTCCCCCCCCGGCCAGAAATCCTACTCCCAGCCTACTCCTGCACCCCCATTCCTCTCATTGGCAGCCCTGTCCCTCACACTGAGCTCCTCCCCAACTCCAGAGCCTAGGGGCATCCACCAGAGGAGTAAAGCTGACCCATGGGGACCCATTTCCGTGGTATTGGAGCACCAAAGGAGTGTGGTGTCTTGGTTGGGGGCCACATCAGTGAGGATTGGGGGTTTTTTGCTTCTCACTTGTGTGGCCTCTGACTGATTTTTCTGTGGGTTGGTGGCCCTGACTCAAAAAAGGTTCCCCAGCCCTGCCATAAGTAAAGAAAACATGGGAACCTTTTGTGTTGGACACAAATTAATATTTTACTTAAACTAACTTCATCTTAAATAATCAAACATGAAAAAATTAGAGCTTTAACCAGCTCTCCATGGTTAAACATATTGTTTAATTGGTTGACTTTTTAAATGAGTATCTAAAAGGGTGTCACAGGAAGGAGGGGTGAAAATTGTTCTCCTTGGCCCCTGAGGACAGGACAAGAAGCAATGGGCTTAAACTGCAGCAAGGGAGGTTTAGGTTGGACATTAGGAAAAACTGTGTCAGGATGACAAGTATCAGAGGGTAGTCATGTTAGTCTGAATCTGCAAGAATGATAAGTCCCATGGCACCTTATAGACTAACAGATTTATTGGAGCATAAGCTTTTGTGGGCAAAGACCCACTTCGTCAAGAGGAAGGCTAGAGATAACGAGGTCAATTCAGTCAAGGAGGAAGAGGCCCACTTCTAGCAGCTGATATGGAGGTGTGAACACCGAGAGGAGAAACTGCTTTTGGAGTTAGCTAGCCATTCACAGTCTTTGTTTAATCCTAAACTGATAGTATCAAATTTGCAGATGAATTGTGAACCAAAAGCAGTGGTGACAGACCCCGGTGAGAGCCACTCGCCAGACCCGCACCGCGCATGCGCCAAGCACTGGTGATTGGGACACATGGAGCGACCGGCTGAAATCTTCTCACCACGGGTGAGTAGATTCAGCGGTTTGTCGAGCCCTGCTTATGCCTATATATTTGTCTGGAATTCCCACTCCATGCATCTGACAAAGTGGGTCTTTGCCCACGAAAGCTTATGCTCCAGTAAATCTGTTAATCTGTAAGGTGCCACAGGACTCCTAGTCGTTTTTGTCAGGATGGTTTAAACACTGGAATAAATTGCCTAGGGAGGTTATATAATCTCCATCGCTGGAGATATTTAAGAGCAAGTTAGACATCTATCCGGGGTGATATAGACTGTGCTTGGCCCTGCCGAGAGGGCAGGGGACTGGACTGGATGATCTCTCAAGGTCCCTTCCAGATCTAATATTCTATGATTTACATCTCGAATGTGAGATCAGATTTTCTGATGCTAAAATCTTGAATGACATGTTGACCTGAAACAATGAGTTCACTGGCTGCAGATACTTCCTTTGCTTAATATCATCTAATTTTAAATAAAAAATGTGTTCTGATAAATATGCTAGATATATAGAAAGCAAGGTGGATAAAAATTGATTTAAAAAAAGTAAAAATAAAATAAAATACTGCATTTCCCATTTAAAAATAGTTACATCTCATCACAGACATGCTATACATACACATTTATAGTCTCATGAAAATGAATGAATGACTCTGGTCTGTCCTGCCTAACTACTAGGTTTTGCTTCTTCAAAGTTATGGGCTTTCAATTTCTGTTGCTCTGCAGACTGAAAAAAGTAACCCATGCAAAGACAGACACCAGTTGGGTAGGATTGTTTTTGTTCTGTGCTTGTGTGGTGGTAGGACCTTGGCCAAACACAGCAGAGGAGTTAGTGAAGGCATTGTCTGAAAGACAGAGACAATATGTAGGGAAGGATGGGGACAAGACAGGAAGGAACAGTAGGGTGGACTGGAAAGAATAAAGGAAGACCTTATTCAGCACACACAGCACTTTCTATATTCCCCCCTATGCTTTTGCCACAGAAAAATGGTCATGTTATCTGGGTGTAAGGGTATGTCTACTCTAGTTTGAACTAGTTATTTTCCAGACATATCCACATCTTCATTCACATAATTTTCTCCAAATGCAGGGTTTTCGTTATGTTTCATTCTTGCAATTAAGCCCTGCATCATCTACTTGCACTGTTTACATTTGATACATTTTCCATTTTTACCTATCAAATGTAAACAGTGCAAGTAGATGATGCAGGGCTTAATTGCAAGAATGAAACATAACGAAAACCCTGCATTTGAAGAAAATTATGTGAATGAAGATGTGGATATGTCTGGAAAATAATTCACTTTGCAATTCATCATTCTTCAACACACTCTCTCTGCCTTTTAGTACACGTGTGATTTGACAAGTGAATTCCCAAGCTATTTGCTATGTTAGATTGGTGCTAGGAAAAAAAAGGCTTAACTAATTAAACAAGCCATAAGGATTAGCTAACTAGGTTTAGAATCTATGAAGCATACAATACAGAAAGCTGCAGTAAGAGAGATCTAAACTTTCCAGAGAGTGTCACTTTCTTATTTTATATTACATAATACATACCCCTTATCTTGGAACATCATGACCACAGACCATAATGGTGATGTCATAAATCTTCTACCTATTTTATTTCAGCGTAACTCAGTTTTTCCAAGGTAACCCCATTCTGTATTTGTGTTCTCAAAAATCAGTCCTCCCTGAATAAGTATAAGGTACTCTTACTGAACTAATGAAAAATCCCATTTTAAATTAATGAAGAGTCCTATGGCACCTTAAAGACCAGCAGATTTATTTGTGCATAAGCTTTCTGCATCTGTCTAAATGGCTTTTACCCAGCAAAGCTTATGCCCAAATAAACCTGTTAGTCTTTAAGGTGCTACAGGATCGTTGTTGCTTTTGCAGATAGAAACTAATACAGCTATCCCTCTGAGACCTGTCATCAATTTTAAAATGAAATTGGGCTCATCAGGTAATGAGCATGGTTACAAGCAGCTCCCCCTCCCACCAGCTTCATCTCTGCTGCAGCCTCTGCTAGATGGGGGAGGGTGGCGGCAGGTGGGAGCAGCCTAGACTCCCTGAGTGTAAATGCTGAAATTTTCAGTGGTAACACACATACATACCTAAATGAATTTTAACATCCCTATTTTGTGCCATTTGGCTTGAATCCCAGTTTGTCCAAACAGAGCGTGACACATCACACAGACAAAATTAACCTAATAAATAAGAAAAGTGGTGTTCACCATTTCCTAATGAAGTAAAAATTATGGATCAGAATGTTTATTAATACAGCTTGTTCTCCTGGTTAGCAGAAATTATCACCAAACTGAATTGTAAACTAGCATGTTTTAATGGCTACCAAATAAATCAGATTTACCTTTGGAAAATAACTAAAATGCAAAACAAGATTAAAAGGTATAATTTACATAATTTGCATGGTTACTGATTTTTTTTTAATTAAGGCCCTACTTCACTTGCAACATTGTGGATCGCACAGTTATTAAACTTTAACCAAAGCCAGAGCATGGCGGAGAGCACTGTAGCGGGATGTTCTGCACTGATATTCGGTGACCGTGCATGGAAAAGCCTGAAGGGACAGCCTTGATTTCTAGAGCAGTTAAGACATTTAGTTTTCTGAATTTTGTATTGTACCGATCTCTTTTTTGACTAATGTTGTTGCAGCAAAATGTCTGGTTCTCAAAACATCCTCAGGTTTACCATAAGACTCGAATGCTTCTGTTGTTCAAGAAAATGTTTGGTGCACAAATAGGTACGCGCCAGCTTTTCCAAATTCCTGCCAGGCAAGGCCCATTATTCCTTTTCTGTGGTTTGCCAAGTCTTGCCTGCCTCTGAGCTGCAATTGTTTGGCAGTCGTCCCGCGATCCAAGTAGGGCCTCACTCGTGACTGAAACAGGTGGCTTAAGCCAGGCCACTCGGAAGCGGCTCTTGCTCCCCGACCTGTGGAGGGCGTATCCCGCTTGAGGTGGAGTGTGGGAGTGCCCTGAAAAGGAAGGGTTTGTGGCTCCAGGGGGTTGCAAGACGAACAGAGGCTTTTGGCCTGATGGCGCCTTTCAGACACGTGAGTGGGTGGTTGGCATCCGTGTGTGGCTAGAGGAGATGAAGGTGGTGGCGGGACAGCTGAGGGCTGCAGGAGGCCCAGTGACGCTCCTTTCTTCTTCCTGCAGGAACTGGACGTCATGCTGGGCTCCGGGTTCAAGGCCGAGCGCTTGCGAGTCAACCTGCGCCTGGTTATCAATCGCCTCAAATTGCTGGAGAAAAAGAAAAGTGAGTGTCTGGTGGCGGTAGCTGCCGGGCCAGCTCCACGGTGCTCTCTGCCCACCCCCAGCACTCGCTGCTTTTGCTAGCTGTGACCTGCTGATTGCGCCAGCCCCGCTCTCCCGGTTGGTGTTTCCATCTGGTGGTAAAAGTTCCGGTGCTTGAGAGGCTGAGGACTGGGGCAGGGAAGACACAGGCAGCTGTAGAGCCGTGTCTGTGGGCCCTCTGATTTCCCTGGGAATAGAATTGGCTCAGAGCTTAAAACCTGCCCTGTTCCCAGGGTCTCCTAGACCAGTGTTTCTCAACCATTTTTATAAAGTACCTCCTTTTAAAAAGAAAATTACAAGTACCCCCAGTACCTACAGTTTTCAGACACACAACATGTTTTTCTACCATTGCAACATATTTGTTTAAACAACTTAATCCTAGGCGGGCGGGTGACCAAATTTTTGGGTGTAAAAAGTACAAAAATAATAACGTGCTGTAAAACTTAAAACACAAATTCAGTTTTCTCTGAATTTCAGTTGTGTGGCTGTAACCCCCAGACTTCTCTCACGTAGCCCTGAGGGTACTCGTACCGCTGGTGGAGAAACACTGAACTAGATTAGAACAGAAGTCAGACTGGGTCAAGCCAAAGGTCCCTCCAGCTCAGTGTCCTGTCTGCCGACAGTGGCCAATGCCAAGTGCTCCAGAGGGAGGGAACACAACAGGGAATCAAGTGATCCCTCCCCTGTCGCCCATTCCCAGCTTCTGGCAGACAGAGGCTAGGGACACTATTCCTGCCCATCCTGGCTAACGTAAGGATCAGGCCTCCTCTTTGTGCTCATTGGGTGGTAGTGGAAAACAGAGGCACCTGGCCACAGCCCGCTCTTCTGGCTTCTAAGCACCCTGCTCTATTTCCTGCCACCAGTGAGTGCAGGGAGCTGGGGGAGTAGAGTGGGCTGGGGCTGCTTGCTCCATTTCCTGCCGCTGCTTGTGAGTATGGCGACCCGACCCTTGCTGCCTGCCTGCCCACCCACCCTCCCTGAGACCTGCCCCCTGCAGCTCTGGGCCTGTCCCACCCTCCCCTGCAGTCCTGAGTACGATCCCCCTTTAGAGTGGCGCACCCCCCCATGGTGTGCTGCATAGGGCTGCATGATTCTGGGGGCTATGACCACTTTGGGGAGCAGGCTTAGCACTACAAATAACTGAGACAAATTGGAGAGTTGAAATCAGTAAGATACAGTTCAGTAAAGAGAAATACTGAATCCTTAGGAAGAAAAACTAACCGAGTAGGTGGTGGTACTGCTGAAAAGGATCTGGGGTTACAGAGAATCTCCAACTGAACGTGAATGAACAGTATGATGGAGGAGGGAGGGAAGGAGAAAGGGAGAGAGGGAGAGGGAGAGAGGGGGAGAGGGGGAGGGGGAGGGAGGGAGGGAGAGAGAGACTAATATTCTGAGGTGTAGAGTACGAAGCAACTTTCCCTCTCTGTGTGGCACTGTGAGGGCTTCAGCTGGAGTACTGTATCCAGTTCTTCCTGCCTCTGTTGAGGAAGACTAAGGAGGGACCTGTTCACAGTCTTTAAATTAGGGATGTTAAATATTGGTTAATTGAATATCCAATTAAACACACAAATTCTTATCCATTAGTCGACTATTCTATAGTCCCTAGGCAGCTCCTGTCTGGGAAGGGGGGGCCGGGAATCTGAGCTCCCAGACCTGGCATGAGCCAGGCTGCTGCCTGCTTGGCTGTTAATACACTTTAAATGGAGAACCGCTGCAGTGGTAGGTCCAGGACCCAGTGCAAACTGGGACTGAGCTGCGCTGTTGGCCAGCCTGCTAAAAAAAAAAAGTACTGACAAAGGTTGGGGGGAAATGTGTGTAGCCTATAGCATTAACCTATAAGCTTTTGCTAATCGGTTTGTTGACTAAACTATTACATCCCTCTTTTAAATATGTGCAGGTCTGTTCTAGAGAACAGAGAGCAAAGGTGGAAGTAAGCCGGTACACCCTGATGCCATGTACCGGTAAGACTGGCCGGTTTGGGGCAGGCTTTGGATGCTGCCAGCAGCCTAGGCCACATGATCCTGGCACATCCATGCTCTAGCATTGGTACTTGGGCAGCGTGGTTCCCACCACCAGCAATCCAGTAGCCAGGCAGTGTGGTCCCTGCCACCTAGTGTTCATGTGGCTTGGCAGCACGGTCCTTGCTGCCCCAGGGATCTAGCAGCTGGGCAGCATGGTGGCCACACGCCCAGCCGCAAGTCCCCTCCTCCCCCCCCCCCCACACCCCTGCCCTGACTCCTGCACCTCCCACACCTGTCAGCCTCCCACCGCTACCTGGACTCCTGCACCCTCCACCTGCTGCCTTGAACCCCTACACCTTCCAACCCCCTGCCCTGACTGTCGCGGCTCTTGTACGATTCAAAGGGACAGAGGTGGCATGGGTTCCCCTTGGTGCCTCCCCCTTTGAAATGTACAAGAGCTACAGGTGACTCGTACATTTCAAGGGGAGAGGAGCAGCAATTGGGACCTGTGTGTCCAATCCCTACTCGTGCTGTTTACCTCCTGCCCTCTGCCTCCTGTCCCCTTGCAGAGATGGTTCTGGGGAAGTGACTGGTCGAGTTGCTACCTGATTGCTTATTGGGTAGTCAACTAATCACTTCCATCCCTAATTGCAACCCTCACACTCTGACCACCTCCTAAGGGAAGGCTGCAATAGGTCAGTACCTGTAAGAAATTGACATTACTTTCACCACAACAATAAATTATTCTCCATGTCCGCTGAAGGCACAATAAGAAATAATGGGCTTAATCTGCAGCAAGGAAGATTTAGGTTAGATATTAGGAAAGGTATTGTAACCATAAAGATAGTTAATCTGTGGAATAGGCATCCAAGGGATGTGATGGAGATTCCACAACTGGAGTTTTTTAATAAGTGGTTAGACACTCACCTGCAAGGGGTGGTCTAGATCAGGGGTCTCCAGCCTTTTTAACCACAAGATCACTCTTTTAGTGTAAATGCAGTGTAAGATCTACCTCAAACCCAAACACCCTTGCCCCGTTTCCTTCCCAGCTCTTCTCTGAGGCGTCACCTCTGCTACACCCTTTCTCCGAGGCCTCACTCTGCTCACTCCATCCTCCTCCTTCCCCCAGCCTCACTCACTTGCGCCAGGCTGGGGTAGGAGATTAGGGTGCAGGCTCTGGTTGAGAGTGTGGGAGGGGCTTAGCCCAGGGTGGAGGAGTGGGATCCAGGAGGGGTTTCAGGGTGCAAGCTCTAGGAAGGAGTTTGGGGGCAGGAGGAGGTTCAGGGCAGGTTCTGAGACTGCTTCCGGGTGGTGGAGCAGTGGGGTTAAGGCGGCTCACTCCTGAAAGCAGCTGACATGTACCAGCAATGGCTCTGTTGCACCAGGTGCTGCCCCTCATCTACAGGCACCGAGCCCACAGGTTCTACTGGCCACGGTTCCCCATTACTGATCAATGGAGCTGCAGGAACGGTGTCTGCAGGCAAGGACAGCATGTGGAGCCCCCCTGCTCTGCCTTTCTCAGGGGCCGCAGGGACACGCCAGCCACCTCCCGGAGCAGCATTTACCAGAGGGAGAATGACTCCAGTTAAGCATGTGAGCACTCACTACTCCAAGAATTACATGGAAGCATAAGAGAGAACTGAAAATGCTGAAATGCACAGACCAGTCAAACCCCCCAAGCAGTACAAGATGGAACAGCAGCCGCCCGTGTGTGTGGAGTCGGAGATGAGAGAGGAGGACAGTGTGCCTGTTGGTGAGAATGGCAGATGCTGTGTGTGACAAACAATTGCTAAGCTCCCTCCGTCACCTTCTCTGTGTGGAGCTAGCGTACAGAAATGGGGGTGGGAGGGACACCCTGACATCAGCACCTCCCCTTTTCCTTCCCACACCTTCACAGCAAGCAGGAGGCTCCCAGGGGGTAGCTCCAAGGCAGAGAGCAAGAGCAACATGACTGGAGATGGGGAGGGGTAACTGAAGTGCCAGCTTTTGATAGCTTCCAGGCCAAACCAATCAGGATCACCAAGATCTATTGGTTGATCCCAATCTACTGGTTGGTGACCACTGCTCTAGATTTATTTCCTCCTCCCTCAGCAGGGAGGAATGAACTAACAACGGGCCTGTTGAGGTCCCTTTCAGCCCTATACATTTGTGACCCAGTGTAGCCTGCAAACAGTCACTGCCATCACTGCTCATCTTAGTACTACCCTTTTACCCAGTATGCCAAGGAAGACTCCAGACCAGATCCACATCCACATATCTAGGGCTGCTGGCTCAAACCAGATATGTCAGTTTTCTCTCCGCGTTTCCCAGAAACTCACCTACTCCACACAGATCAAACCCCTGGAAACAAACCAGGCTATTAGGAGCAATACACTGGCAACAGCAGTGTCTGTGTGGGGGCACATGAGAGACTGAGAGTGGGGAAACAGCACCAAAGGCAGAGGCTGGGGTAGAGATAAGGAAGTTGAGCCTCAAGGGAGAAAACAGGTTGCTCTGATTCTAATGCTCCAAACAGTTATCCGCCACTATCTTTGGCTTTCTTTTGTGGCTCTGGGTGCAGATACCAGTTCTGTATCTACTCAGGGCTCTCGTTATTTGTTCCAGATAGTTATTTGCTTAAGAAAGGGTACTAAGAAGATGATTGCCCAGCATGAAAGGTCTGACTTCAGCACAGCAACTAGATGATTTCCTGCATAGAGAATCAACCCAGGAAATAGCTGGAGTGAGCAGCTGAGGCAGGCTCTGGCCAAAATAGATATAACCTATTCCCAGGGTTCAAAGGTAGCCAGCCATGTTAGTTTGTTAATTTTATTATGACATAAGATTTCATAGGTTTCAGCTCACTTTACCAGATGCATGAAGGTGGGAAAAAGCAACAGATAGTAGGAGTACAGAGTAGGAATGTTCAAGAGTACTTATTTTTGTAAACATGTAACTGCTGAAATGTTCAGTGGTTACACGTTTACACTGGGGAAGGTAGGCTGGAGCTGGCGAGCACTGGCTCCCACCTCCTCCTCCACCCCACTACTTCTGTGGGAAGCAGCGGTGGGGTAGGGAGCTCTGCTGGAGCCAGCTTA
This sequence comes from Pelodiscus sinensis, assembly GCF_049634645.1. Lineage (NCBI taxonomy): Eukaryota > Metazoa > Chordata > Testudines > Trionychidae > Pelodiscus > Pelodiscus sinensis. The sequence continues at coordinate 652,743 of NW_027466015.1, forward strand.
AAAGCAGATTGTACATGTGCCCCATGCACCGACTTCCAACTCTGCCCCATCCTCTCCACTGATTCTGATAGAGGCCTTAGAGGGATGTGTGCATAACCATCCAGGTTAATCAGTGAACCCAGGCTTATCAGTTAACCGTGTACATGATTACACACTAACATACTAAAGAATTCCTGCTCAGCAGTGTCACGGTGCAGCCTGATTTTGCTTGAGGATGGCAACTTTCAAGTCTGTAACTGTATGTCCAGGGAGGTTAAGATATTCTCCCCCTGGTGTTTGTCACCATTCTCGTTTTCTGATTTGTGTCTCTTTATTTGTTGTGCAGAGACAGTCTGGTTTGTCAAATGTTCATGGCACTTGATAGCGCACATCAAGTTAGTACCTGTGCAGGTAAATGAGCCTTTGGTATGTCTGATGTGTTTAGGTCCTGTGATGGTGTTGCTAGGGAAGATGCGTGGACTGTGTTGGCAATGGGGTTTGTGGCAGTGCTTGGTTCCTGGATTAGTATGCTTGCTGTGGGGTGTATGGCTGGTGGGGAGTGCTGTTACAGGTTGGGGTGGATGTCTGAGAACTGGCCTGCTTTCCAGGGTCTGTGCGAGGGATTACACTGGACCTGTCAGCTTGGCTTAGGTACGCAACTCCAGCTACACAGAATATATAACTGGAGTTGGCTTACTATAAGCGAGCTTGGCGCTGTCCCGACAGTGGGAGGCTGACAGGAGTAAACACTCCCATTGGCTTCCCTTACTCCTCGCAAAAGCAGGAGCAGCAGACACTGGCAGGGACACCATCTGAATTGGATTTAATGAGTCTTAACTAGACTCGCTGAATCAAGCTCTGGAAAATCGATTGCTGTAGCGGCGATCTTTCATTGAGTGTAGACAACTTTTTCAAGGGATTTCTCGACACATAAATTGGATAAATGCTGCAAAATATTTAGTGATCATAAGACTCTTTTTGGAGGCCCTACAGAGTGCTTGGTGCTAGATAGATAGGTTCCTTTCCTGGAGAGCTCACGTGAACAAGATGCTTCAGATTATCTTGGAATGCTGCCATGGCGTAGGGAAGGGGAGTTTAGATGTTCTGGGAACTGGGGAAACTTTTGGGATAGGGGGAGCCTATAAAGGAAGGATGGGCTCCACCTAAACCAAAATGGCACCAGTTGATGGCACTTAAAATTAGAGGTCATAGAGCAGTTTTTAAACAAAGGACTGGGAAAAAGCTGACAGGTGCAGAGAAGCACATGGATGGGACTGACATTCCTTAGGAGAGGGTGTATATATAGTACAGAGGAGAGGATGGAAGACAAGATATGGGTAAGATCTGATGAGAAACAGTCAAATGAAAAAGAAACCCGTTCAATCAGTTTAGGTAATGGCAGACAGCTAAATAATGGCAAGTTTTTCAAGTGCTTGTATACAAAAGTCAGTAGCCTAAATAATAAAATAGGTGAACTAGAGTTTCTTGCATTGAGTAAGGTTATTGATAACAGGCATCACAGAAATTTGGTGGAATGAGGATGAACAATGGAACAGTCATACCAGAATACAAAATGTATCAGAAGGACAGAACAGGTCGTGCTGGTGGAGGATTAGCACTATACATGAAAGAAAACGGTAGATTCAAATAAAGTAAAAATCTTAAATGAACCAGACTCTTCCATAGAATCTCTATGGATAGTAGTAATTCCATGCTCTTATATGACTATAGCAGTAGGAATATATTACCGACCACCTGGCCAGGATGGTGACAGTGACTATGAAATGCCAAAGGTGATTAGTGAGGTTATAAAGATGATAAACTCAATGGGGGATTTCAGTTATCGCTATATTGACTGGGTACACATCACTTCAGGATGGGATGCAGAGAGAAAGTTTCTTGACACCTTAAATGATTGTTTCTTGGAGCAGCTAGTTCTGCAACTCACAAGGAGAGGCAATTCTTGATTTAGTCTTAACTGGAGCACAGGATCTGGTTCAAGAGGTGAATATAGCTGGACCGCTTGGAAATAGTGCCCATAATATAATAAAATTAAACATCCATTTGGTGGAAAAAACACCTAAACAGACCAACAGGGTGGCATAATTTCTGAAAGGTAACTACACAAAAAACAAGGAGGTTAGTTAAACAAATTCAAAGGTACAGTGCCAAAAGTAAAATTCCTGCAAGCTGCATGGAAATTTTACAAGGACGCCATAATATAAGCTTAATTTAAATGTATATCCCAAATTTAAAAAACACAGTAGGAGAACCAAAAAAGTGCCTTCGTGGCTTAAATAGCCAAGTAAATGAAGCAGTGAGAGAGCACTGTTTAAAAAGTAGAAGTTAAATCCTACTGAGGAAAATAAAGAGATCTTGGAGTCATTGTTGATAGTTGTTTGAAAACTTCCACTCACTTTGCAGCAGCAGTCAAAAAAGCAAACAGTGTTATGAATCATTTAAAAAAAGGGATAGAGAATAAGACAGAATATCTTATTCTCTCTCTAAAGCCGTGGTATGCGCACATCTTGAATACTGTGTACAGATGTTGTCACCTCATCTCAAAAAGATATCTTGGCATTGGAAAAAGTTCAGAAAAGGGCAACAAAAATGATGAGGTGGTTTAGAACAGGCATCACATGAAGAGATACAGGCAGTCCCCGGGTTACGTACAAGATAGGGACTGTAGGTTTGTTCAGTTGAATCTGTATGTAAGTCGGAACTGGCGTCAGCCGCTGCTGAAACTGATCAGTTTCAACCGCGGCTGAATCTAGATGCCAGTTCTGACTTACATACAGATTCAACTTAAGAAACCCAGGTATCCCCAAGTCAGCTGCTGCTAAAATTGATCAGCGGCTGATTCCAGGAAGCCTGGGGCAGAGCAACTCTGCCTTGGGCTTCCTGTAGTCAGCCACTGGTCAGTTTCAGCAGCGGCTGACTTGGGGACGCCTGGGGCAGAGCAGCTGGGGTGGTGCTGGGTTGCTCCAGTAGCGTGGCTCCTCAGCGCTACTGGAGCAACCCAGCAGCACCCCAGCTGCTCTGCCCCAGGCGTCCTGATTCAGCCGCTGCTGAAACTGACCAGCAGCGGCTGAATCAGATGCCTGGGGCAGAGCAGCTGGGGTGCTGCCGGGTTGGTTCAGAGCGGCGCTGCGGGGCCAACCCGGCAGCCCCCAGCTGCTCTACCTCAGGGGTAGGCAAGAAAAGCCTGGTCTGCTGGGGGGGGGCACTAGCTGCACACCCCCCCCAGCAGACCAGGGAGACGGGGAGCAAAGCCACGGAGCACGCCTGCAGCGGGACAGCCCAAGTGCGCCCGGGCTGTCCCGCTGTGGGTGTGCTCCAAGGCTTTGCTCCCCGTCTCCCTGCAGACCAGGGAGACGGGGAGCAGCTTTTCTCGCCCCGGAGGACGGGGGCGATGGACCGCGGCGCATCTGGGCGTCCGCCGCTCCCGTCCTCCGGGGCAAGAAAAGCCCCGTTCGTAACTGCGGATCCGACATAAGTCGGATCCGCGTAACTCGGGGACTGCCTGTATTAAAAACTCAGACATTTCAGTTTAAAAAAGAGGAGACGGGGAGAGGATATGATAGAATTCTCTAAAATCATGACTGGTATGGAGGAAGTAAATAAATAAAAGTCAAGTATTTGTTCCCATAACATAAGAACGAGGGGTCACCAAATGAAATTAATAGGTAGCAGGTTTAAAATAAACAAAAGGAAGTATTTCTTCATGCAACACACAGTCAACCTGTGGAACTCGCTGCTGGAGGATGTGGTGAAGGTCAGCACTTTAACAGGGTTTTAAAAAGATCTGGATAAATTCATGAAAGTTAGGTCCATCAGTACTTATTAGCCAGGAAGGAGAGGGATGGTGTCCCTAGCCTGTGTTTGTCAGAGGCTGGGGGGAATGGGTGACTGGGGAGGTATCACTATATGTTTGCCTGTTCTGTTCATTCCCTCTGGGGCACCTGCACTGGCCGCTGGCCGTAGACAGGACACTGGGCTAGATGAGGATTTAGTCTGACCCAGTGTGGCCCCTCTCATGTTCATGGTGAAAAAGCTCTGGAGAAGAAATGTTTGCTATGGCACTTTAGGCATTTGATTTGCTGAACAGAGTCTCTTCCAGGGATGGGAGTGAGAACAGTACCAGAGAGAGGCTGTTCTGGTAGTGGGTCCTGTGTACCTTAACCCAGCTCCAGAGCATGAAGCTCTGCTCCCCCTCCCTGCGGGCTGTCTGTGCTGAGAGGGCACTTCCCCCTCCCTGCGGGCTGTCTGTGCTGGGAGGGGGGCTTCCGCCTTTCCCCTCCCTGCGGGCTGTCTGTGCTGAGGGGATGCTTCCCTCCTCCCTGCGGGCTGTCTGTGCTGGGAGGGGGGCTTCCCCCTTGCCCTCCCTGCGGGCTGTCTGTGCTGAGGGCACTTTCCCCCATTGCTTCCCCCCATTTCTCCCTCTCATGGGCTGTCTGTGCTGGGGGGTGCTTTTCACAATGGGCTGTCTGTGCTGGTGGGGCACTTCCCCCCCACCCCTCCTCCCGCTTGGGCTGTCCGTGCTAGGGGATATTCCCCCACCCCCCCATGGGCTGTCTGCCCTGGCATGGGGGTACACACTTCCCCTTTCCACTCTGTGAGGAAGGGGAGTTTTTTTCCCCTGTCTGGATGACTCTGGTGTTGTCCTCAGTCTGCTTTCTCCTAGCCTTTGCTCCGCTCCGCTTTCTCCTCCCCTTTCACTTCTGGTTTCTGTGCTGTCAGAAGGAGGCTCCCTAGCCACTCTGCCTTACTTGGACACTTGCGGCGTGGGCCCTGCTGGCTTCTCACTTCTCCCTTTGTTCCTCAGCAGATGAGGCTGTGGCAGCCAGCGCAGAGCAGCCCTTGCTGATGCCCACATGAGGAAGCAGTGCCATTTAGTCCTCCTGGGACGCCGCAAAGCAATATGAAACCTGTTCATGAGAGAAGCCAGGAATGCCTTCCCCCAAAGAAACGAGACCTCCCTGTCACCAGCGAGGATGTGGGGAGGGTAGCCGGCTGCTCTACCAACCACACGCCGGTGAGCGATGCCCCCGAGTGGTGCAGGGGTGTCGTGGTGACTGGGCAGAGCCCGACACCGTTACGCTACGGCCTTGGCAGTGATGGTGCTGAAGCCGTAGCTGGCCTGACTGTGGATCAATATGGCATGCTGTACAAAGTGGCTGTGCCTCCAGCCACCTTCTCTCCCACTGGCCTCCACCCAGTTGTGAACATGAGTCCTCTGCCCCCGAGCTTTAATGTAACCTCTTCCCTGATCCAGCATCCAGGGATTCCATATCCTCCCATCCACTATGCTCAGATTCCCTCTACATCGCTGCAGTTCATAGGGTCCCACTACACAGTGCCCTATGCTGTCCCCCCCAGCTTCCTCCCTAGCCCTGTTCTATCCCCATCTGCCAGCCTCCCCACCTCCCATGTTCCCCGCTTTGTGCCATATGCCTCTCTCTTGGCAGAGGAAAGCCCTCCTTCCCCACAGACTACCTCTCCTGCCCACACTTTCAGCAAAGCTGCCTCTGCCCTCTCCCCTCCCGGCCACATGCAGCACCATGCTGGAGTCCAGCCGCTGGACATCACACAGAGCAGAGTTCCTGTCTATTACCAGATGTCTCGGCTCCCACCAGGCTATTCACCATACGAGGCCTCCGCTGTGGAGGGGAGCCCAGAGCCGCCTCTGCAAGAGAGTCCCCTGAGCTCAGAGGTTGCCTCTGCCAATGGGGGACAGGGACATCTGGAGCCCAGTGTGGTGAGGCGGACCAGTGAGGCATTGGCCTCTGCCAGCAATAAAGCTGCCGGCCCGCTGCCGGGGGCTGCAGTGCAGTGTGTGGTGGACGGGCAGCTCCTTTCTGGTTATCAGACTCGGAGGACAGAGGACTCTGTGCCGGCTCACAGAAACACGCCAGACACGGACTTGGAGGTGCAGAGAGTGGTTGGCGTGCTGGCGGCTCAGGATTATTCCATTCTGACCGCCCGGAGGAAGGATGGCCCGAGCCCCTTGAACCTCTGCCATACTGTCCCTGGTCAGCAGGGGGAGCCACGGGGCTTGCTGAGAGAGCCAGTGGAAACAGCTGAGAAAAGTCAGGCCAGGTGTCCATACGTGGTGGCCCCTGAGGAGCTAGGGAGAGACAGGCCGTTACCCAAAGGAATGGTGATAGCCAATGGCAGGCCAGTCTTGGTGCGTATTGGCTCTGAGCCCATCAGGTCTTCTGCTTCAGAACCCCTGATGAGCCAGAGTCCAGATGCACAGGCTTGCGGAAGCTCCCGGGGCAAGGACTCAGCCCCGTTGCAGCCCCCCAGCGCCTCAAATCTGCCCTCCCATTTCATGAAAGGAGCCATCATCCAGCTGGCCACAGGGGAGCTGAAGAGGGTGGAAGACCTGCAGACACAGGACTTTGTGCGGAGCGCGGAGGTGAGCGGGGGCCTGAAGATTGACTCCAGCACAGTGGTGGATATCCAGGAGAGCCAGTGGCCCGGGTTTGTCACCTTGCATTTTGTGGTTGGGGAGCAGCAGAGTAAAGTGAGCATTGACGTCCCCCCCGAGCATCCCTTCTTCGTGTATGGCCAGGGCTGGTCCTCTTGTAGCCCAGGGCGGGCCGCTCAGCTCTTTGCTCTGCCATGTCACAGGCTGCAGGTGGGTGATGTCTGCATATCAATCAGCTTGCAGAGCTTGAATGGCAGCTCGGTGTCTCAGGCTAACTGCCCTCTTGCAGGCCAGCTGGTGCCTGCCAGAGAGAGGCCTGAGAGAACAGTTCAGGGACCCAGAGAGCCGCCTCCATCTGACAGAGCCAGTGAGAGGAAGAATCAGACAGAAAGGGAGAGTGCAGCCCAAGTGTCCTGTGCCGAGTCCTCCCAGCCTGCCCCAGGGGCTCAGCACTGCTGGACAGCCCCAGGCTTCCAAAGATACAGTGTGCAGGGGGAGGAGTCTCGGCCCTCCCTGCTCCGCCCCTCTTTCATTCCACAGGAGGTCAAGCTGTCTATCGAAGGGCGCTCTAATGCAGGGAAGTGATCTCTGTGAGGCCATGACCTGGGACGTCACCTGTGAGTGAGCCTCACCTTTATCAGGTGGAAAATTTGCACAGACTGGGTGGTGGGTTCACCAGCGAGGCTGCTCTTTGCCATGTTGAGCTGGGTTTGCTCTAGTTGGTCACCAAGGAATCTAGAGGGCTCCAGTCCTCAGGGAGCAGCAGCAGTGAGCTAGGTAAGGATGTGGTGGTGAAGCGTGGCTCTAGACGCATTCCAGGGGTTGGAACTCAGTGCCTGAGTTTCCTGCAGGGCAGGGTCAGAGCATTCAGGATGAGTGGGGAAGCCAAAAAGGGCAGACCCCAAAAGCCACAGCTTAAGGTAGCAGATAAAATCTCTCAAGTTCTTATTCCTCTTTTCGTGGTGGGCAGGGGGGAGTTCCCACTGGGATTCAGGGGACACTGCTCCCAGCACCCCCTTTCTTCACACATGCACTTTAAAAGGTAACTTCTTCACAAATGGAGCTGTTTGTGAGGTGGGGGGAGATGCAGGTGCTGCTCTGGTGGCCTCTGCTTGATGTGTCTCCTCCACTGAATCCTATTGAGCTTTCTACTAGCAAAGCAGCTGTAGAAAATGAGACTGCCGTGAATACTAGAAATTGGAGCGGAAGGTCCTAGAGGATGGGTAGCAAGTATTGAACAGGGAACTGGGGAAGGGCCTATGGCAGCTTGGATGGGATATGAGTTGTAGTTAATTCTCATCTATACAGATACCTACATAACTATTTGTCACCAAAGCAAAGTTTAATTACAGCATGTCCTAGTGGGGTGATACTCAGACTGAAGCATGAGTATCTGTCAGCTCTTTGCAGCACATGATATTTAAAAAGTGTGATGTAATTATTAGCCAATCAGGATATTTTTACTGTACTAACCAATTGTAGAATACTTGGTCAGTCATTTTGCTGTGAGAGAAAACTATACAAGTATATTTTATACGCATACACACACACACACGCAGACATTTATGAAGAATAATATGAATAACGAATCAGTGAGTTCACACTAGAGTGGCTCTTTTGGGTAACATTGATCGCTAATTTAGCTCCTGGACTGCTGAGGTCTGAGTATCGCTCTCCTAGTTGCAATTGCTGTAATAAAGGTTATATGAAGACTACGTTTTAAAGTGTTCTTTGCATGGTTATAACTTGCTAAAATAATTTCCTTTTGGATTTAAACCTTCCATTCCCGGATTCAGCCTATATCTGAATTGTGGAGGTAGAGGGGAATGCTTTTAAGTTGTCCTTTAGACGTGGATGAAAGTATATTCTTCCACCTTGAAAATCCTGACACTTGCGTGCATCAGTAAATCAAAATCGGCTGAATGGTACCAGACAAATTTCCTGGTGGCTAATCCCTCCTTCCAGGGTAACTTGTTAACTATGACAATTATACACAATAGAAAAATGAGTGTGGAGGCATGATACGAAAGTTTCACTAAGTGTAGCATCTCTACTAATTGCAGGATGGTGGCAGGCATAACGTGCTATATCTTTGGACAGCTTTGTAGGTGTTCTTTTACACTGGATGTTCTGGTGCTTCATTGTGGAGTTGCACTGAAATCGAGAGATGACTCTCTTAAAGGAGGGTGTGTGGAAGTATTTCGTATTTGACTCTGGTAGTAACACTCCGTCCACGTGAAGGTACTTGTACTCCTGTTAACTTGCTCACTCTGGGCATCGACAGCACAGGAAGAAACTGACTAGGCCAGCCAGGCAGTGAGAATAAGAGCACGTTCACTTTGGCACATCCAGACTTTTGTGTATTCATCATTGTATCCCAGCCAACAGCTGGTGTCCTGGGAACATGCCTGTGTGGGGGTTAGTGTGTACAAGGAGTGCATGCACCTCAGGCTGCTGGCTGGGTTCCTGATGCTTGTTTCACATCTTGCTTTCTCCTTTTTTCCTCAGTCTCCACCTTCCCAAGCATGGCTGCCTGCTGCTATTAGGTGCGATTTTTATACTGCCTCCCTGAATAGCGTGGGGTCACCTTCAGCTGCTGAACAGTCCCTACACCGTTCGTCTTCCTCCCCAGCAGTCACTGTTCTGCTGAGCCTGCTGTAGCCGTAGCCACTAACAGATCTGTGTCCACATTCCCCTGGACGTGCCCCCGAGCAAGTTGGCACTGGCACATGTGCACTTTGTGGAACTCGGCGAGGCAATAAGAAGGGTAGAGGCTCTGCAGAATGTTCCTTCACCTGGCATCTCTGCCCGTGTCCCTAGAACACCCCATGCCTGCCCTTGTGTCTCTCCCCAAGGCAAGCAGGTGCTTTCCCTGCCTTGCTCCTGAGTTGGGCTGATGTCCGGAAGGTGCCCTAGACCTGCGGCAGTGTAGCCTCACCCAAGACCCCCCAGAGCACAGATCCAAGCTGTCTTCCCTTTTCTCTGGGCCCTGGCTGTACAGGCTGCAGCTCCCTCTGACCAATATGCCTAAAACCAAAATAACACTTTCTTCCTGGGAAACTTTGGCTTCCCTTGGCGGCAGCGGCAGAGAGGACCGGTGTTTGCACAGCACCTTTGGGCTGTGACACAGATGGGCCACTCCTCAGGTGCTGGGCTTCTCATCACACTTCTTCCCTGGCATTTCACTTACATGTCACCCTCTTGAGTCTCCTGCAGGAAAATCCTGGTGGTGACACTGGCTTGTCCCGAGTCGCCTGCATGTTGCATGTGGCCCAGGCCCCGTGGGCTGAGGTCAGAGGTACAGGAAATGCAAATGGGCTGGTGGTGTGCAGAGGGAGGCGATGTGAGCAGTGGAGCAGCTGTGTGTGTACTAAATACAGAAGCCCCTTTGGCCCTCTTGGATAGGGCTTTGAAGAGTGTGCTTCATGCACCCGTCTCCTTCGCTGTGCTCTGTCAGACGCCGACTCCTTCGAAGCCAACTACAGCCAGGCTAATCGGTTGGCTGTGGGGTGGACCATCTGTCCCACAGTTTGCTCTTCACCTTTTGCCACCTGACCACCAGTCTGTCCTGCCGCCTGCTGGCGTATCTCGGCCAAGCACAGCTGCCCTGAACGAAGCCAGTGACCTTTCTCAGTGCTTTCCTCTTCTGCCTAGTTCAGCAAGTCCAATCTACCTGGCACTCTTCTACCCTGGATCCTTATGCCCCATGGAGGCCACATCCCAAGGAGAGGACTAGCTAGGACACTGCACTTACTCCGGAAGCAGGGAAGGGAAAGGGAACACGGGAGCTGCCTTGGCCCTGGCTGGTGAGGTGCCCGGACAGTCAGCAGTCTCTCCTCACTGGTTCTGGGCTGCCGGCGGGTTTCAGGAAAGTCTGGAGGTGGTAAGTGTGGGAGAAGCTGAGAGGAGTGCGTGTGGAGGAGCCCAGGGCAGAGCCTGCTGGGATTCTGTGGTTTGCAGGATGGGATGACCTGCACGAGGTTCCAGCCTGAGCTGTCTGCAGGGCTTCTGTCTTGGTGGGGGAAAGGGGGAGAGTTGCCAGAGCAATAAGGTGTTTCTGCTGTTACACTACAGAGGGAAGGAGAGCTGGTAGCCTCAGCCTCCCCTGGGTTCCTCAGGCACATCTTCCCTGCCGGGCTCACAGGGAAACTCTGGGAAGATTCCAGAATATGCAATAACGGGGCTCTGCAGCCAGCTGTTCCATCTCCTGACTCGGTCCAGGGGAGCGCTGCTCAGCAGAGACCAGGCTGGCTGCTAGGGTGTCCGCTGTTTCCCCAGGGGCAGGGGACAAGGTCTGAGTGACAACTCCCCGTACTCCCAGACTATGCAGAGGGGGCCCTGGCGACACAGGAGGGGTGCTGCAGAGGGAGCCCTTCCTAGCAGGGGCACTGGTGAAAAGCACTTTTCACATTGAGCGGTTGTTCCATTCCATCCCTTTCGTTCCCTGGTAGAGACGTACAAGTCCCACGCGCTTCACAGGGTTCTGTGTGCTAGGTGCAGCAGCGCTCGTCAGACTCTGTCTCTTGGCGGTGCAGGGCCTGGCATGGGAAGGGGGCTGCTCAGATGGCTCCGAAGCATGTTGTGTACAGGGCATGCTCTTGCTGCCAGGAATGTGTGCACGGAGGGCGCCCCCCCGGCCGCATTCAATATCTGTGCATAGTGAGGTGCAGCCCCTACAACCCTTGCCTTGCATGCTAGACCCGTGACACAGGGTATAACCCAGTTTGTTGCCATGTGCTTAGCACCTTACGGTCCAGGGCAGGACCGTGCGTACATTGGGCTTTGGGGTCTCCAAGTAGGGAAGTGCCACACTGGGGAAATGGGCTGGGCTGGCCCACAGCTAGGTAGTGTAGATAAGTACTCAACCCGCAGCTATAATCCCCAGTTATGTAATGGCTGTATTGACATGTAACCAGCTGCATTGTATCTAAAGCCTTAGAACTAGGCAGGTGCTCCCCTCCAGCCCTGTCCCATCTTTAACAAAGCATTAATAATTCGAAGGATAATCTCTATTTTGTTGTGCTTTTTTGTAACTGTTTGAAATAAATCAATTTGTACTGTATATTTGTACTCTTGGTGAGATCCTTTCCTGTTTTCCCCTTGGAAGTCTGTACTTGGCTACACACAGATTGTATTTTTATTGTTAATGCTCTTCTTATGAATATTGCATTTAACTCGTTGACTATGTAAACACAGTATATATCTATATATCTATATATAAACCAATAGCTTTTCCTTCTGTGTTTGCGCCTTGCTTCTCTGTGGCACCGATGCTTCTGTGCGCATTTGAGTGCAGGCGCCTCAGCTACGAGGTGATCTGGGAGCTGACAATGCAAGGGGAAGAGGCTGGAGCCAGCTGGTAAACATGGCTTACGATTAGCGTGTGTTCAGACCCTCTGCACCGTACACCCAGTTCCTGCAGCCATTCCTCTAGGCTAGCCCTGATCAGTGGCAATGCCATATGCACCGTGGGGCAGCAGGAATAACCCTAGTTGCCTCCAGTTCAGAACCAAATTAGCCAGGACGTTTACAGAGCATGTACACGCAGGCAGCAGCATGTTTTTCTAGTGGTGGTGCACATCTGTGTGCGCCTTGGTGAATATAGCAAACTTTATTCCTCACAGGGAGACAATACAGGACAAAATGGATCTGAGCGGGCCCAGAGAGGCAGGGTTTGCTCCTGGAGCAGTGACCTGCTGGGGCAAAGAAGTGTATCTCAACTGAAGGTAACAGTGTCACTCACAGGGCCATGGCCAAACAGAACAATGTATTCACTTCGCAACAGAGTCGATCAGGGCTAGGTTCTTTTCTTAATCATACGTCACTGCTCTGAGCTAGTACTGCCCAACGGTTACACAGCTACTGCAAACCGACACCATAGGCAAGGCAGAGCAATGCATAAGAGAGTCACAGGCACTTAGAAATGCTTCAGTCTGCGGGGAGTCCTGGTCCTGCCACCTTGTACCAGGCCGCAGTAGACGTGGCTCCAGCCGGGGGAATCCAAGGCACCCTCTGAGGTCTAGGTCCTTTTTGAGCCTGACTGGGCACAGGACTCCCTATGCTCCAGGGCTATGTCTTCACTTGTGGCTTCTTGTGCAAGTATGGCCGTTCTTGCGCAAGAAACCGCAGAGCATCTACACTGCTCGCCCGCTCTTGCGCAAGGAAATTTACAGTGCGGCGTGGCGAGAGAGGGCTCCTTGCGCAAGAGCTATGCTCTTTTTTTGACAGGTGTAAGCCCTCCTGCGCAGGAGGGCAGTGTGGACACTCAGCAGGGGTTTCTTGCGCAAGAAAGCCCTGGGGCTAAAATGGCCATCAGAGCTTTTTTGTGCAAGAGAGCGTCCACACTGCCATGGGCGCTCTTGCGCAAAAGCACAGCACGTACATGGCAGTGTGGACGTGTTCTTGCACAAGAAACCGCGAGTGTAAACATAGCCCAGTTGTTTAGTGGGTGTGCACACTGGTTCAGTGCCACTCAACATTCTCCTGAGCTGAGCCTGAGGTCAGGCTTGTTCACTGGTTAGTAGTTTCCCAGCTCAAGTGCGTGGGTTAGAGCTGCTAAGGGCCAGCTGCTGTTTGCACTTGCCGGGTCCCAGGCTATGTACTTCAAGGATGGAACGGTTCATCCCGGGCCTGCTCAGCTGCAGGACCCACGTGACAAACAGGAGTTTTGGCAGGCTGCCACACCCATGATTAGTGCAGAAAGGAAGCATTAAATCAATGGTTCTCAATGCACTCTGAACCACTCCTGTCCACAGCTGCCTCCCAGGTGGGCTGCAGCTCGAGCTCAGCCCCCCATCCTCCTCCACGCAGCAGGGAGCCAGTGCTGCTGTGAGACTTGGAGGTGGGGGCATGGAGATCCAGCAAGCCCTGGCTGGGATGATGGAGTTAGGGTTGGTCCTGCTTCAGGCAGGCAGCTGGACTCGATGACCTGAGATCTCTCCCAGCCCTGGATTCTATGGTTCTGTGACCTGGTTCCACTCAAGTGCCCTCGGTGCCCCCCAAGAGCTGTCCTGGCTCCTCGCCTGCCACCACTGGATAACAGAGGGAGGCTGTGCAGAGTCAGCATGTGTCCTCCCCAGTGGGATTGGGCCCCTGCATGCACATGTGCTGCTGCTGCTCCGTCCACCCCTGCCAACATACAGGGACTGCCTGGAAGCAGCCACCACTGTGCAAAATGGGCAGGAGGGATCTGGCTTGTCGGGGGCTGGGGGCTGATGAGGGGGCTGGGTCCAAGGAGACAGTAGGGCTATGTCTATACTGGTGGCTTCTCGCACAAGAAGGCTTGCACAAGAACACGTCCACACTACCATGTGTGCACTGTGCTTTTGCGCAAAAGCGCCCATGGCAGTGTGGACGCTCTCTTGCGCAAGAAATCCCTGCCGAGCGTCCGCACTGCCCTCTTGCGCAAGAGCTTACACCTGATAAAAAGTAACTCTTGCCCAAGGAGCCTTCTCTTATCACACCGTACTGTAAATTTACTTGCACAAGAGCGGGTGGGTGGGCAGTGTAGATGCTCTGCAGATTCTTGCACAAGAACGGCTGTACTTGTGCAATAACCTGCCAGTGTAGACCTAGCCTAGGGAGGGGAAGACTCTGGGGGAGCTATGTGGGGGGGCTGGGGCAGGGGGAAGCAATGGGGTAGGGGTGGGAGCTAGGGTGAGGAGGCAATGGGAGACTTGAGGACTGGGTTGTGATGGGGTCAGGTTCAGAGATTGTAGGACCTGGGGCTACATGGTAAAGTGACCCCTCCTCACAGGCAAGGCTGTGCAAGGAGCAGACCCTGGGAACTGCCCACAGCTTGACCCATGCCAGAAAGCGGAGCACAGATGGACAGAGCGCAAGCCCTGGACTGATGCAGGGGGAGAGCAGGCCTGGCCTGCTCTCAGGGAGGACAAGGATGCCCAGGTCAGTCTGTTGCTCTGAAATCACCCCCTGCTCTAACTAACTAGTTTCTCTCCCCCCCCCCCCCCCCCACCGGGGACAGACCATCAACCCCTTTGCATCATGTCAGGGAACTGAGGTCAGCACCAACCAACAGTCCTTCCTGACACCCATTGAACGACTGTGCAGTGCTGCTTTTACACAGTTCCACCCCAGAGGTGGCTGTATCTCAGCACTCAGCAGGGGAGCCTGCTTAAACAACTCCCTTCCCCCTCCCCAGACCCACTGCTTCTCTGCATCAAAAAACAGGACTATGTAGCACTTTAAAGACTAACAAGATGGTTTATTAGATTATGAGCTTTCGTGGACCAGACCCACTTCCTCAGATCAAATAATGGAAGAAAATAGTCACAACCATATATACCAAAGGATACAATTTAAAAAAATGAACACATATGAAAAGGACAAACCAAATTTCAGAACAGAAGGGAGATTTGGGGGGGGGGGGGGGAGGCAAATGTCTGTGAGCTAATGATATTAGAGGTGATAATTGGGGAAGCTATCTTTGTAATGGGTAAGATAATTAGAGTCTTTATTCAAACTTAGGCGTAAAGTATCGAATTTAAGCATGAATGACAGTTCAGAGGATTCTCTGCATCAAGTGAGAGATCCCTGTGTCACCAGCCCTAGTGCAGTGTTTCTCAACCTTTTTTTATATAAAGTACCCTCCTTTTAAAAACAAAATTACAAGTACCCCCAGTACCTACAGTTTTCAGACTCTCAACATGTTTTTCTACCATTGCAGCACATTTGTTTAAACAACTTAATCCTAGGCAGGCGGGCAATGACATTTTTGGGTGTAAAAAGGACAAAAACAATAAAGCGCTGTAAAATGTAAACCAAAAATTCAGTTTTCTCCACATCAGTTGTTGTCGTACCCCCTAAGGGTACTCGTGTCACTGGTCGAGAAACGCTGCCCTAGTGTCAATGCTGCACAGTCCCTGGCTGTCTCATAGCCTGTGACGCGTCCCGGAGAGTCCTGCCGTGGAGGGGACCCTGGGAGCCAACATCTCTGGCAGAGTAAATGAGCTGGACAGTCATGGGAGTGGGGAGCCCAGGAGGGAGCTGAGCTCCCTCCCCGCCCACTGAGGGAACAGCAGTGCCGGGACGTGGTGTCTGAAGGCTTCCTCCGCTGCAATGGGGCATGAAGTCAGGTAATCGTCCTCCCACTCATGCCCAATCCCCCTCACTTTCCTCTCCCCGCCAAGACCCCACACCCCCAGATTGCTCTGCACCTACCCCCACCCTGCTCCTGGATCCACCTTTACTCCTGCACCCTCCCTTTTCTTGCTCCTTCCCCTTGGCCAGACGCCCTACACCCAGCCTGCTTCTGCAGCCTACCTCCCATCCAGACCTAGCACCCTCATCCACTCCTGCACCCCCATCCCTATCCCACTAGCTGGCAGCCCTGTCCCACACACTGAATCCCTCATTTTTGCCCCCACCCCAGAGCCTAAAGTGGTCCTCAAAATCCACTAACTCCAGAACCCCAGAAAATAAATCTGGCCTATGAGAAGTCCTGAACCTCAGTCCTCCCTGTTCCTTCCCCTTGCCCCGTGGGACTAGAGTGCCAGAGGAGGGAGGTATCTCAGTCGGGGCTACATCAGTGGGGGCTGGGATTTTTGCTTCTTACTTGTGTAGTCCTCAACTGAGTTTCCTGTGGGTCAGTGGCCCTTGACCCAAAATGAGGTTCCCCACCCCTGCCATAAATAAAGAAAACATTGGAACCTTTTGGGTTGGACATAAATTAATATTTTACTTTATTTAAAATTAAGTTTGATAAGCATGAAAAAGTTAAAAAAGTTAATCTGTGTAATAATTTAAATTAACCCATTTTCCTTAGCTGCAGCAATAGCAACATGGCTTGGGCTAATGATGTAATTAGCAACTGGTGGTCTGCTGAAAGGTTTGCATTGAGCCAGGTGGTCCATTGACCAAAAAGTTAGAGAATCACTGGTTTAGGTGATTTCAACCATGAAATTCATGAAGTGGTGTGCCTCGGTGTCCTTCTAATACAGCAGACCAGGTTTGTAGTAGTTTCTCTGCTGCACTAACTTTTATTCGCAGATAATGACTGAGAAGCATTAGTGCTATAGTGCTCTGTGTTTAGCATCAGGTATGTTTTCAATTACCATTTGTAGCACGCTTAATGGTTTTTCTTTTTCCAAAAATCACATACATTATACATTCTTACAGGGTCACTTATTAGCATCAATTGGTGTTTATAAGTATTGTACTATACTATGCCATTTGTGTAGACAAATTGTCTTTGAGGTTAACAAGCATTCATTACCCTCTTGAAATCTTTGCATAGGCTTTAATTTATCCTTGGGGGTTGGGTGAATTAAAAGATAGGGGTATCCTGCATATAAGCAATCCCCCTTCTGGAGTCCCAATAGGATTTTAATTAAGTAGCAGGTTTTGTTAACTGGTGTAATAAGATGCAGGCCTAAAACAAAAGCCCATGTAGCACAGGCCTGGTCTGCGGCCTAGCTCCAGTGGACAAAACATGGCTAACATACAGCAAAGCTAAGCTGCTCATAGAAGTTGGCATGAACAGGGTGAGAGTGTAAAGCACTAATTGGCAATAGGCCCAGATGTAGAATAGTGACTGGCATGAGGTGCCGACTATAAAACAGTCATTGGTACTGGCATAAGTTGAAAGCACATGGTACCATCAACTTGTTAGAAAAAACCTTGGTACCCACTCCCCACAGATACTGACCCAGGTTCAGGAAAGGCTCTAAAACAACAGCATGTTGGATAGAGATGAACTAATCATACCATTAGGTGCAGGGTGTATCTAAGTAGTATCAGCTCAGGGGTGGACAATAATTTTTTACCAGGGAAATTTTTGAATTGGCCCGGGACTGAGCCAGAACGGGCAGGGCCAGGATACTTCCCTGCTTCCCCACCCCGAAACCATGATTGGTCCGGGGGTGAGGGAGCAGAGAAGTCTTTGCCCCTCCTAAGGGTTTCCCCATGCCACTCATACCCCTGGCAGTGGGCGGAAACTTCATGTGCTCCCCCAGACCAATCAGGGCTTGGGGGCGGAGGTGCATGCAAAGTCTCCTCCTGCCCTGCCAGGAGCAAGCAGTACCACATGCTATTGGCAGAGCCGAGGAAACTTTGTGCGCTCCCCCCTCCCCCCTATCCGAGGCCCTAATTGGCCGGGGGGAGTGGCAGGGCCTCCATGGGCCAGATCAACCCAGTTGGAGGGCTGGATCCGGTCTGCGGAGGGCCTGTTGTCCAGCCCGGTGTCAAAGGGTGGCAACCTGACAATGTCAGGAGTGATGTGTAACTTGTTTGTACTTGTACATAAATTGGTGTCTTGGGGGACAGTCTGTCTGATTGGGGGCAGTGGGGGTCTCCCACTGATTGAGGCGGCCATTGTTAGGGGTACATGTGCTAGTGGTTCAGTAGACGCTGGCAGCCGTTACTGTACATCGCTTAACAATAAACCTGGCCAGGAGCCTTCGCTCCTTATCTGATTTGAGGTCTTTGGGGGCCCTCTCGGGGTCTGTCTGCTGTGTTAATTAACCCGCAAATCGACACAGCACACACAAGCAGCCTTCTGGTTACCACTGTCGGTGGAGCTAGAGACCTTCAGGAACTCGTCGGCAGGACCCTCCTGACTGACAACTGGTTAAGGGACAAACCAGGCTTTCCATCCCTGATGAGCGGCCCTGGGGGTGCTTCGCTTCCCACCTTCCGCATGGCGCCTTGCTCTCTTGTGGAGCAGTAACGGGGGAGCCCTGCGCCGAGCGCGCTACTCAGCTTGTGGGGCGGCAGGGCAGGGAACGCGGCTGTAAAATCTCCACTCGAGGGGCGGGGACACGGGACGGTGAGGGGGGCAGCCACAGGGATGCTCATCGCCAAGAACATCCGTTCCCGCCCAGGGGAGTCCTCTGCCGATGGCTCGGCAGTGGGGGTCAGTCTGTGCTGATGCAGGGCAGCCCTTCGGTTCGGCCCCTCCTTGCACCGCGAACATGGCCCACCGCCCAGGCCGGGCTCCGCTCTGTGCAGCCTGTGCGCCGAGGGGGGATGAGCAAAGGCCGGACCCGAGGCGGGAGCGTCCCCAGGGACGAACGATTAAATCCGCTTAGGTCGGGCAGCCGCCCGGCGCAGAGCCGGGACACCCACCCGCGTGACGTGCAAACCGGCTGCGAATCTGGAGCGACACTAGGCGCCCGTCGGTAGGCGCCCGGCCGGCCCCCGCCCAGCCCGAAGAGCCGGGGGCACTGTGCCAGGAGCAAACGGACCCAGGCCAGCTGGAGCAAGACGGGGCGGGGCCCGGAGCAGTACGGCCCTGGGGGCGGGGCCAATAGGGTGGGAGCTGGGGGCGGGGCCATGATCAGTACGGCGCTGGGGGCAGGGCCAATAGGGTGGGAGCTGGGGGCGGGGCCATGATCAGTACGGCCCTGGGGGCGGGGCCAATAGGGTGGGAGCTGGGGGCGGGGCCATGATCAGTACGGCGCTGGGGGCAGGGCCAATAAGGTGGGAGCTGGCGGCGGGGCCAGGAGCAGTAAGACGCTGGGGGCGGGGCCCGGAGCAATACGGCGCTGGGGGCGGGGCCCGGAGCAATACGGCGCTGGGGGCGGGGCCAGTAGGTTGGGAGCTGGGGGCGGGGCCAATGGGGGGCGGCTCGGCACTGGGGGCGGGGCCAGGAGCAGTTCGGCACTGGGGGCGGGGCCAATGGGGGGGCGGCTCGGCACTGGGGGTGGGGCCAGGAGCAGTAAGACGCTGGGGGCAGGGCCAATAGGGTGGGAGCTGGGGGTGGGGCCAGGAGCAGTAAGACGCTGGGGGCGGGGCCAATAGGGTGGGAGCTGGGGGTGGGGCCAGGAGCAGTAAGACGCTGGGGGCGGGGCCAATAGGGTGGGAGCTGGGGGCGGGGCCAGGAGCAGTACAGCACTGGGGGCGGGGCCAATGAGGGGGCGGCTCGGCACTGGGGGCGGGGCCAGGAGCAGTACAGCACTGGGGGCGGGGCCAATAGGGTGGGAGCTGGGGGCGGGGCCAGGAGCAGTTCGGCACTGGGAGCGGGGCCAATGAGGGGGCGGCTCGGCACTGGGGGCGGGCCTGGCCGGCGGCCGGGCAGCGCGAGGCGGGGCGCAGAGGGGCGGGGCCGCGCGGCCGAGTGACTCCGGCTGCGTGACTCCACGTAGGGTCAGACGGCTGCGCGCGGATCCCTCCACCAGGTAAAGTAGTGCCGGGGCGCGCCCCGCCCCCGCCCGCCTCAGGGGTCCGGCAGCCCCCGCGCGGGCCGGTGCGACATGGCGGCGAGCCCCGCTCCTGCGGATCGCTCCGCCGGCGGGAGGGGCTGAGGCTGCGCCGCCGCCGCCGCCATTTTGGCGCCTGGCTCCTGCTGCTGCCCGGCCGGTGAGTGGGGCGGCGGCGCTGCTGCCCGGAGGCCGCGGGGTGGCGGGCCCGGCCTGGGGCGGCTCCCTCACGGCGCTGGGCCCCGCGCGGCGCGGCCCGGGGGGGGCTGAGGCGAGCGGGCCGGGGGGGGGCGCTGTGCCGGGCCCGGGGGGGGCTGAGGCGGGGCGGGGCCCGGGGGGGGGGCGGGGGGCGCTGAGGCGAGCGGGCCGGGGGGGGGCGGGGGGGCTGAGGCGAGCGGGCCGGGGGGGGGGCGGGGGGCGCTGAGGCGAGCGGGCCGGGGGGGGGCGGGGGGGGCTGAGGCGAGCGGGCCGGGGGGGGGGCGGGGGGGCTGAGGCGAGCGGGCCGGGGGGGGGGCGGGGGGCGCTGAGGCGAGCGGGCCGGGGGGGGCGGGGGGCGCTGAGGCGAGCGGGCCGGGGGGCTGAGGCGAGCGGGCCGGGGGGGGCGAGGGGCGCTGAGGCGAGCGGGCCGGGGGGGGGCGGGGGGCGCTGAGGCGAGCGGGCCGGGGGGGGCGAGGGGCGCTGAGGCGAGCGGGCCGGGGGGGGGCGGGGGGCGCTGAGGCGAGCGGGCCGGGGGGCTGAGGCGAGTGGTCCTTCTCCCGCGGGCCGGCCCCACTTGTCCCCGCTGCGCTCCCGCCCCTGCTCCCGGTTGAGAGGCCGGGCTGGGCCGCGCTCCGAGGCTGGCAGGGCGGTTGGTAGGCGAGGCGCTCTCGTGGGCGGGGAGAATTGGCCGAGCGTATGGACCGGCGGGCCAGTCCCGAGCGCACTACAGTCAGGTGTTCGTGGGGGTCAGTGTCTGAGATAGTGACGCGAGGGGGCGCTGGCTTTGTAATGGGTGAGATAATTAGCATCTTTGTTAAGGCCCATTTGTAAAGTGTCAGGTTTAAGCACGAAGGACGGTTCTGAGACGTCCCTTTGTAGTCTGCTGTTAGTCTCTTTGAAGCAGGATGCATCTAGTAAGGTTGGTGAGACAGTGCCCAGTCTGGTTGAAATGGCAAGAAACTGTTCCTTCTTTGTGAAACTGGTATCTGTTTTGTGGGATTGATCCTTTGGCGAAGTGTCTGAGACGTTTGACCAATGTACATAGCAGACGGACACTCTTGGCACATGACGGTGTAAATTATATTTCTGGAGGAACAGGAATATGTGTTCTTGATCTTGTAACTGTCATGGTTAGGTCCAATGGTGGTGTCAGTAGAGTGAATATGTGGACAAAGCTGGCAACGGGGTTCGTTGCAAGGGAAAGTTCCAGGGTTGGTATTAGTGTGGTATGTCCTGTGGTGGTTGGTAAGAATCCTCCTGAGGTTTGTTGGTTGTCTATAGGAGACTATGGGTCTGTCACCCAGAGTCTCTTGGAGTGTAGTATCCTGTTCCAGTATAGGCTGTAGTTTATTGATAATGCGTTGGACAGGTTTAAGTTGGGGGCTGTAGGTGATGACAAGTGGTGTTCTATTGTTGGTTTTCTTGGGTCTGTCTTGAAGTAGATAGTTTCTGGGTATTCATCTGGCTCTTTCAATTTGTTTTTTTATTTCTCCGGGTGGGTAATTGAGGTTTATAAATGCTTGGTAGAGATCCTGAAGCTTCTGGTCTCTGTCAGTAGGATTAGAGCAGATGCGATTGTATCTAAGGGCTTGGCTATAAACAATGGATCGTATGGTGTGTTCTGGATGGGAGCTGGAGGCATGTAGGTAACCGTATGAGTCAGTGGGTTTTCTGTAGAGATTGGTATCTAATTTACCATTGGTGATTTGTACTGTGATGTCCAGGAAATGGATCTCTCATGTAGAATGGTCCAGGCTGAGATTGACGGTGGGGTGTAGGTTGTTAAAGTCTCTATGGAATGCATCCAATGTTTCTTGGCCATGGGTCCAGATCATAAAGTTGTCATCGATGTAGCGTAAGTAGAGAAGGGGCAAAAGGGGACGGGATCTGAGGAAATGTTGTTCTAAGTCAGCCATAAAGATGTTAACGTACTGTGGGGCCATGCGTGTACCCATGGCTGTGCCGCTGATCTGGAGGTATAAGTTATCCCCAAATTGAAAATAATTGTGGGTGAGAATAAAGTTACATAGGTCTGCTATCAGGTCGGCAGTGGTGTCCTCTGGGATAGTGTTTCTAATTGCTTGTAATCAGTCTTCGTGTGAGATGTTGGTGTAGAGAGCTTCTACATCCATGGTAGCAAGGATGGTGTTATCAGGGAGATTATCGATGTTTTGTAGTTTTCTCAGGAAGTCAGTGGTATCTCAGAGAGAGCTGAGAGTGTTGGTTGCATAGGGTTTGAGAAGAGTCTACATAGCTGGATAATCCGGTAGTGAGCGTGCCGATACCTGAGATGATGGGACATCCGGGGTGTCCAGGTTTATGGATTTTGGGACACAGATAGAACAATCCTGGTCAGGATTCAGAAGGTGTTTCTGTGTGGATTTGGTCCTGAGTAGAGGTAGGGAGTTCTTTAAGGAGACAGAGTAGTTTCTTTTGGTATTGTGAAGTGGGATCAGAGCAGAGAGGTCTGTAAACTGTTGTCTAGTTACCTCTGGTCATAGTCGGACTTATTCATAATGACCACAGCACCCCCTTTGTCAGCTGGTTTGATTATAACATCTGGATTGTTTTTGAGACTCTGGAGAGCATAGTGTTCAGCGCGGCTGAGATTGTATGTCGCTTGTTGTTGTCTGTGAATAATGTCAGTCTGCGCATTGTTGCGGAAGCATTGTATATAGAAATACAGATTGTAATTCCAACCATCAGGGGGAGTCCATATAGAATTATTTTTCTTTTGGTATTGATTGATGTTCATTGGTAGTTTGGAAATATTCTCGTAGGCGGCGGCGGTGAAAAAGCCCCACGGTCACCACAAAATTGAATCCAGTTCATGGAGAAGGTGGTGCAGAAAGAGAAACCGTGGGATAAGACAGACTCGCGTTCCCTTTCCCTTGTGTTCCTGTGGTAGATATGGTCCTGCCGATGCTCTTCCAGGATTTGGTCTGAGGAAGTGGGTCTAGCCACGATCACCTGTTAAACCATCTTGGTAGTCTTTTAAAGTGTTACATAGTTTTTCCTTTTGTAATAGGCTAATAGTGTCTTTCACACTGGCGGACATGAATACAAAGCATTCGCACAATGCCCCAGCGCTCCTGGCACCGCCTCGCTGGGGGCTAGAGTGCTACCAGACCATTTGTTGTTTTTCTCCCCTTTGTGGAGCACATTTCCAGTTCAAAGGATCCCACCCACGGGCCAGTATTGAGCCCCACGTAAACACAAATTGCACCGCGGGCCACGGGTTGGTGTTGAGTAGCTCTGCTTTAGACACTAGCCCCAATGTACATCGGTGCCAGGAGCTGTCGTAAGCAGAGAATTGTGAGTTACCTTGGCTGCTGGGTATAAGTGCAGGGAGGGAATATGAGCCTACAAGCATGTGACAAGGGTAAACATGGAGGAGGAAATAAAATGATTTAAAGCACTAAAAAGGGATTAATGAGTGACGTAATGAAACTGAAAAACTTGACTGTATTGTTGACAGTAACACTAAGGTTGTGGGTAGTCTACCAAGGGAAGTGGTTGAAGCCTAAATGCTTCCCATATTTTAATCTGACATGGACAGTTAATCCAGAATTTCATAAATGGAGTGAACCTGTCTTGCATAAATTGAGTGGGCAAGATGACTTTCAGTAATTAATTATTGCTTATTCCTAGCAGTCCATAGTGTTTAAAGACCCTGTCAACTGAAACATTGCATCTGTCTGAATAATTTTGCTGCTATTCATGTAAGTAATATTGGGAATAATATAATTCAAGGATTCCTAAGCTTTAATAGTAGAAATCACCTCTTGGTTGCAACTTTGTGAAGTTGTTCACATATAAGAGTAATAATAGGCAGATGTTGTAGTATAACCATCTTTTAGTGTAGGGAAGCAGCTGGAGATGACAAGCTAGCACCAAGTGGCCTGTCAGCTGTCGGGGCCATCAGCAACCTGTGCTATAACTGAAAAAGATTAGACAAAAAGTTAATTTGATGTTGTGTATTTGATAGTGTTTTCTAGATAGTCACTTTTATTGCTTCCCTGCCAAGGAATTGGTCATGAGGCCACTGGGTGCAATAGGTATAAAACCAAGCTCATGTACTTGCCTGTTAAAAGTTTTCAAGCCCCAAGAATGGACAAGGTGTCTAACTTATGATATTTCTGTGAATAATAACGTTAGAACTTCTGACACATGTGCTTGTACAGATTTCACCCCAATGTTGTTCTGTTCTAATGTATGTTTTATGTTTGGGGGAAATCAGAATGAACGATCAAAACCTTAACACTCCCTGGCAGCTTTACATGAAAGCATATGGAAAGCCGCACCCAATGCAGTCCTTAAATCAGGAAGATAAGGGGTGTTCATTTTGTTCTGGACATTGGTTTTGCTTGTCAGTAAACTCATTTTGCAACCATTTTTTCCCCTGCATGACTAAGCCACATTCCTCAGAGCAGGGAGAGGCAGGCAAACTTTGAACTTCTTAAAATAACTTATCTAAGTGCAAAATCAGGTTGAAATGTCTTGTGGAAATTGATTCCCAAGTTGACCACCGAAATAACAGCACAAAAGCTGTACCAACTCTTCTGAACAAATTTCCTTCTGCCCAGACACAGTGAAGGAAAGCTCAACCCAGAGTCAGTTTTTCTGACAAGTTGTTTGCCTGAAAATTACTTCACACCCACAGTACTGTTCCCATCCAGAAACACTTCCAATGTAAGTTATGGTTCTGACACATCATGAAGTATGAATACTCATAGGCACATGTTTGTAGATCCATCTGCATGTTCCGTGCCCCTCGTCCCCCAGGTCCCCATCCTGTTTCGTTGCCTGCATCTGTTGTTCCCTGCACATTGCGCTATCATTTTTGGCCAGCAGCTCATATCTGTGTGGTGTTCCTATTAGGGATGTAAGCGACTAGTTGACTGTCTGATAAGCAAATGTCGATTAGTTGGCTTCCCCACCCTTTGCTGCCTGTATCAGAAAGAGGCAGGGAAGGGGAGTGCTGGGGTAAGCCTGCTTAAAAGCCAGTTCCCTCCAGCTCTGTGGGAGAGGGCCTGGCACAGCAGCAGTGTTCCATGTACAAGAGTCCCTACTAGGGCCCTTGTATATTTCAAAGTGGAAGCGCTGCATGGAGCTTGAAGGGCTCTTGCTACCTTTCAAAGCGGAAGCGCCCTTATCAGCTAATCGAATAGTCGATGGAAATTCCATCGACTATTTGATTAATCTAATTTTAACATCCCTAGTTTCTATTTCTTCTCTTCCTCTTCTGTAGCTGTGACCACTAGTGAAGACAGCCACATTGGCTTTTCCTTGCTTACAGTTGATTCTACAGATACTCATTTTCTTCTACTGAGGTGTCTGTTCGTCAGTAGAAGCAGCTGGAAATGAAGGCACTGGTTGCATGTGACCCTCCACCCCTGTGAGCTGACAGCGATGGCTTTGTGTGTGCGCCTTTGAGACCGGGACTGATTATTCCCATACTTCTCAGAGCCTCAATGTTGTTGACAGGCATGGTGGTGAATTGCATTTTTTACTAATGTAGCTTCACTACAGAACATTTTCTTGGAGCTTCCTTTATTGAATTATACGTACTTTATATCGAAGGCCAGGTGCTTCTTCCGGAGGTCTCTGTGGATGCTCCACCCTTGGTCTTGATGCCGTCCTGGAACCTGGATTGGAGATGCACAGCATGAACCAGTGCACTCTGTGCCAATGGGCAGCCCATATTCCCCATCTCGACGACTGCTTCCTTAAGACGTTGTTGCAGACGGAATGGGCATGCATAACAGCAAGGACCCACATGGACCTTTCAATATCCAGGCCTTTGCACAAACTAGGAAAAGTTTTCGGTTTACCCTTCCCAAAACATGCAGTTCATCAGAGTGCGCCTAGATTCCATGGCTGCTCGGGCCTGTGTACCTCATGAAAGATTCCTCGCCATTCAGACTCTGGCCACGGTGATCTACCTCACCTCTTGCACCCCAGCCAGAGATTGCCTGCAACTTCTTGGCCACATGGCAGCCACCACATTCGGAGTACCGCATGCTCGACTTCACATGTGCTGCATGCAAGTTTGGTTCTCCAGAGCTTATAAACCTCAAACACTTCATGTAACTCTCACAATACCACACAAGGGCAAAAAATCGCTCCCTTGGTGGACCGAATCAGCCAAACTTTGCACAGGCATCCCCTTCCCCCTCGTGCACGATTACAGCCGATGTCTCCCTCAGTGGATGGGACGCTGATTTCTGAGATCAGACTGCCCAAGGACTCTGGTCAACCCGAGAGATGTCTGTTAATTTATTAGAATTGCGCGCCGTACACAACGCTTGCAGACATTTCCTGCCTTCTGTAGCCAACAAGCATGTCCGTGTCCTCCCAGACAACACTGTCTGTGCCTTCTATATCAACAGACAGGGAGGGGCCAGATCTTCATCCCTTTACACTGAAGCTATAAAACTGTGGAATTTTTGTGCAACATCCACCTCTCCACAATCCACATACCAGGCATCTCTAACATGACGGCTGATGCTCTCAGCGGACTCTTCCCCCAACATCGCAAATGGGTCCTCAACCGCTCAATAGCATGCTCCCTCTTTTACAGATGTGGCCGACCATCAATAGATCTGTTTGCAATGTCACACGATACCAAATGCACTCAGGTTTGCTCAAGAGCGGGCATAGGGACAGGATCTCTCAGGAATGCCTTCCTCATTCAATGGGATCACAACCTTGCTTATGCCTTCCCCCCCCCATACCACTTCTGGCCAGTGTCGATCAGGACGGAAGGCTCCACAGTCATCCTGATAGCCCCCGCCTGGCCCAGATGACTGTGGTATCCCTTCCTGCTAAGGATGTCGATCCTCACCCTATCGTTGGGGGAGGCATAGCTCAGTGGTTTGAGCATTGGCCTGCTAAACCCAGGGTTGTGAGTTCAGTCCTTGCGGAGGCTATTCAGGGATTTGGGGCAAAAATTTGTCTGGGTTGGTACTTGGTCCTGCTGTGAAGGCAGGGGACTGGACTCAATGACCTTTCAAGGTCCCTTCCAGTTCTAGGAGATAGGCATCTCCATTCATTTAATTTAATTTAATCATTCTCCTTCTCCAGCACAATCTAAACACTCTGGGGCAGACAGTGCAAACCTACCTGGATCTGCCCAAGTTACATCTAACAGCCTGGCTCCTCTGTGGATCTCCCACATAGAACTAGCCCTCCCAGAAGAGATCTGTGTAATTCTCATCCACAGTCGTAGGGACTCCACCCGCACCTCCTGCACGTACAAATGAAAGCGGTTCTCAACATGGTGTACATCAAACAGGCAGGACCCAACCTTGACACCCCTGTCCTTCATCCTTGATTATCTACTTACCTTAAAACAATCATTCTCTCCTGTAGTTCCATCAAGGTACACCTAGCACCCATTACAGCCTTCCATTGCAAGATTGATGGCCACTCTGTTTACACTCACCTGATCACCAAAGGATTTCTCAAAGGTTTGCATCTTTCACATCCCGATATTATACAACTGGTGCCTGCCTGGGATCCCAGGCTAGTGCTGCAAGCCTTGACCAGGCCGCCCTTCGAGCCCCTCGCCTTTTGCTCCCTTTCACACCTTTCTATGAAGGTTGCATTCCTGGTCACTGCGTTGGTGACATGGCTGCACTCATGGCCGACCAACCCTTCACAGTATTCCACAGAGGTAGGGTTACCCTTCGTACATCCTAAATACCTACCAAAGGTTGCATCATCATTCCATATAAACAAACTGGTAAACCTGCCTGTGTTCTTCCCAAAACCACATGCAAACTCCTGAGTCTGCCATGCATGTCCTCAGTGTTCGCCATGCATTGGTCCGCATATCTAGACAGAACTAGACCCTTCATACAATCGCCTCGCCTTCGCCGATCAAGTGACGGGACACCCCATATCAAAACAGAGGTTGTCAAAATGGATTAGACTGCATAAAAACTGCTTACACGCTTAAGGGCCTACAGCCACCATTATTCTTGACAGCTCATTCCACCAGGGCCATATCTGCTTCCATAGTGTTCCTTCTCAACGTGCCACTAATGGGCATTGCAAGGCAGCCCCTTGGGCATCGCAACTTACCTTTCCCAAGCACTCCGCACTTTCGTTTGCTGGTGACACCCCGGTGGACTCAGCAGTACTATCATCTGCCTACCGTAACATCCCAAAGCTCCTGCCACCAGTGCGCAAAACTGCTTATTAGCCACCATGTGTGGAGCCTCCATGGGGACCTCTTGAAGAAGAAACAAAGGTTACTCACCTTGTGCAGCGACTGGAATTCTTCAAGATGGTGTCCCCGTGGATGCTGCACGACCCACCCTCCTCCCCTCTGCTTTGGACCTGGGGCCTCCAGGGTAAAGAAGAAGTGGAGGATTTGGGCCATGCATGCGCGGTGCAGACTGGCATGGCGCGCGTGGTTCGTGTTGTGTGTATGTGGCCTGGCAGGGACTGCTGCATAATCTCCAATCCAGGTGCAGGGACGGCACCAAGACCAAGCATGGAGCATCCATAGGGACATCATCTTGAAGAACTCCAGTCACTGCACAAGGTGAGTAACCATCGTTACTCTTCCGAGCATGGCCGTTAAATCGAAAACTCTTGTCTGCCTACAGGCTGACAAGCTATAAGGAGTGGCTTAGTTAAGAGCTGGGAGAGCTGGGAAAGGGCAAAGAGAGAGGTCTTTCTTCATGCCAGGGGTTGTCAAGCAGGGATATGCATATCCCTGAGGGTATCCAGATGTCTTCTGGGGGTACATCAACTCATCTAGATATTGGCCTAGTTTTACAACAGGCTGCACAAAAACCGCTAGTGAAGTCAGCACCACCTGAGGATGTTAAAATGTGTTTAATCAAGTCAATGTGTAACTACCCCCCCCCCCAAACACACACAGGCAGCAGCGTGGCTGGGGGCTGTCTAGGACCTGGCTTTGAAGCTGGCTCCCTGTTCGTTAGGGATGTGAATGTGTACACAGGTACAGGGTTACATGCAGCCCCCGCTCTGTTGCTTTGAGACGGTGGGGACCAGGGAGGTGGGAACCAGTGCATGTAGGGAGCCTCTGTATCTGGCAGCAGCATGAGGGGGAAGGGAGATGGGCGCGGGGGGGGGGGGGGGAAATGAGTGGGGGAGCTGACTTTTAAGCCACCTTCCCCCTCCTCCCCTGGGCTCTCACCTGCCCCCTGCATGTAAACATTGGAAAAATCAATGGTTACATATTTACAAAATACACACGTTTTAACATCCCTACTGCGCACACCGGGAACCTGCATTAACCTCAGCTCATTGCTCAATCGTGTACACGGTTACGCGGTCCCATTCCTAGTACGTAGCTATATGCAAATTGCTTGTACTGCTCTGTGTATGGTAGAATGAAATACAAGTACAATATTTGTATTCCAGGGGATTTTACCATATGTTAATAAACTAAATGAGAGCAAGCGAGTATTCGGTGCTTGTGTGCTTGGCAAGTCTGTGTTAATGGCTGATTTTGTAAGGAAGTAGTGTGAAACTTGGGTGTGCAAGACCCATCAGACTCCTGGGAAAGTAAGCAGCCTGGAAAGATACAGGCCACTGGGTGGTGGTGAAGCTAGTCCTGAATCGGGTCCATGAAGAGCCCCTCTCTTGTGCACTTCATAAGGTGCTTAGGAAGGCTGTCGCTCTACTGACCCACACCTGGCTCTGGTTTCCTGGCCGGCTGTATTTCTCTCCCTCTCCAGGGACTTAGTACGGCCAGCTAAAGCGCTCCCTTCTGGCCTGGGAAGTGCCAGTGGTGACAAGGTTTTCCTTCTGGTGTAATTTGATACAGGGATGTTCATAGGGCCTAAGAGGGAGGTGCCCAGCTCCTGTTACAATTCAGTGGAAGTTAGGAATCCCACAACTGTCAGTACTTCTGAGAACACCACCCTCAATCCCTAGCAAAGTTACTGAACCCTCCTGTTCAGTAACTCAGGGCTGTCTTACCTGCTGCTAGTGATTTCGTAATCAAACCTGCCAAGCACTGGGCAGAGGCTTTTCCTTTCATTCACCGACTGGCGGGACTGCATGTGTCTGAGGCATCGCGGCACCTGATCGTCCTAGCTAAGTGGAGTTTGTTCTCCATCGTTCACTTGGTTTGCAGAGCAAGTGGGATTTGTCGTCCCTGGATGTCAGGTGATTGGCTGGGACTCAGATGGGAGGAGCTACACCTAAACCAAGAGGGTTTTTTCAAAAATAGATTTAAAAAATCAAATACATTTTTCTATTAAAAATCAAATTGGAAATTAAATTCGAAGTTGACTGCCTAGAAAGTTTGAACTACATGCTGAATGGCCCTCGTCCAGCACACTGGTCCGACAACATCCATCCGCGGTCCGTATGCAGTGAAAGTGTGGGTGTGCTGCAAGGCGATATTCATCTCCAGGCCGATCCTGAGTGTGCCAGTCTAAAGGGCTGTAGCCTGTAGTTGAAAGCAGGAAGGTGACACAAGTCTGGTAAGACTAAGGAAAGGTACTTGGGAGAGGATTGGAAATTGGAGCATGTGTAAGATTAGTCGGTCATACGCACAAGGAGGAGAATCTACTCTGCATTTTAGCTCTCTACACAGATGCGAGGAGTGTAGCAAATAGGAAGAAGGGGAAGTCTTAGTAGAGAAGCTAAATTATTAGTTGGCACCGCAGGACTTTGTGGGATAAATCTTCTGACTGGACTAAGGGTAGAGGGGATGGTCTTGTTCGGAAGAAAGGCAATATCAACTATCTGTTTGAGAGCCTGTCCGTCTGTCTGCTCAAGAACTCCTCCTAAACGGTAAGAGCTAGGACCGCCACGCTCGGTACACCAGTTCCTCTTATCTGACTTCAAACAAGGTCAGGGCTGGATGTTCCAGGACAATGGGCTGTGCCCAAGTGGGATTGTTTCTCAAACCACACAGAAGAGACAATCACCGGGCAAGGGAACGGGCTGGCAGAGGGCGATTGTGGAAGTTTGCATTTTGTTCTATGCACTGAGGCATGCGTGGCACCAGGAGAAACACCTGCTGATCAGCGGAGCGGCATTGGAATCTCTCCTGAGTGGCCCCGAGGGCTCAGCTTCCAGGGAGCGCTGGCTCCCACGCGGTTCTGATTGCCGTGGGCGTACGTTTTGAGCTTCTCTTCCCCACCTTTGCTACGGATGCTTTGGCCGTACAGCATGCCCAGCTCTGTCGCCCTCCAGCAGTGAGACTCGGGAGGTACCGCCCCCTCTCCCTGGGGCCAGGCAGGAAGGCTTTGGAGATGGGCTCTCTAGCCGTCGGTCAGCCAGCGCTGTCGTGGGTTCGACACACCGGGCAGCTTCCGCAGAAAGGCGTTTCAGGAGGTGCCGAAGGCAGCGGCAGACAGGCTGAAGCAACGCCGAGGAGCGCCAGGCCTAGGCTGTCCTTTATGGCATGATTCCCAGTCTTTTTTATACAGGGGACTGGCAAACCCATTCACAAACTTTTGGCAGACTGGCAACTTTGTATTTGTCCAATTGTATATTCATTATCTGAATTATGAATATGCAAACATGAACATGCAAATAGGCCAAAACAAATGTTGCTGGTCACCCTAAGCTCCGCCCCCAGTGCCAGCCCTAACCCCTAGAGCCCTCCACTCCCCCAGCACCAACCACTGACCCCAGAGTCCCCTGCACCCAGCCGCCCATCCCAAATGCCTCAGTGCCAGCCCCCACCCCATAGAGCTTCCCCACCATCAGACCTCCCAGAGCCAGCCTCCTATTTCCAGAGCGCCACTGCACCCAACCTCCCAGTGCGCATCAGTGCCAGCCACCCACCCCTTAGAACTCCCCAGTACTACCCCACCCCCAGAGCCTCCCAGTATTAGCTTCATCCCCAGAGGCCTCCAGTGCTGCCCCCCTGGAGCCCCCACTTCCTGTCCTGCCCCCCTCGCCTAGCCCTGTGCTGCCTCCCAGGTTGCTGCTACTTTAAGGCGACTGTGCCAGGCTCCTGTGGTCTTCCTGCCATGCAGCAAAGTGCTCTTCCATGCCCAGGATAGGGATGTAAGCGCCTAGTCAACTACCTGACAAGCAAATGCTTATTATGTAGTCGAGCAGTGACTCGACAACTCACCCCCATCATTCTCCCCCCCACCTCCCAGCCTCTATCAGAGAGAGTCAGCAAGGGAGGGAGCCGGAGCCGTCTTAAAAGCAGGTTCTCCCCAGGACCATCTCCGTGGGGGGAGGCGGAGGCGCAGCAGGGAAATGACGTGAGCAGGGACTGAAGCAGGCCTGACTGCTGTGCCTTTTCCTTTGAAATGTACAAGAGCTGCCTGTGGGTCCTGTCCATTTGAGAGGCAGAGGTGCTGGGGGATCGTGAGTGCCCCCCCATCAGCTAATCAAGTATCAACTTGATTAGTTCATTAATCGAAGTTTAGCATCCCTAGTTTGGGAAGAGACCCCGCCCTGCCTGGCGCTGGCTGGCTGAGAGGTAGGGCAGGACACAACTGCTCCCAACAGCTGCGGTGTGTCCCAGCCCCAGTGTGTGATGTGAAACAGGTCAGTGTGTCCCTAATGCAGTGGCACCCCTTGGAGGCAGTCCCTACGTCCGCCTGTGAAGCTAACGATGTTTTTTTGAGTGAATGTGACTTAAATGATTCTGGAGAGTTGTAGGTGCAGTTCTACCGGCTTTGCCACAATTAGCAAAGCAAACATGGTCCGTCTTGCATAACACTGCACGCCAGCATCCACAGAATCTCAGCACAGACGGGTCTTTCAAAGCCAAGCGGAGACCGTTGTAGCGGGATGTTCTGCACTGATATTCGGTGACCGTGCATGGAAAAGCCTGAAGGGACAGCCTTGATTTCTAGAGCAGTTAAGACATTTAGTTTTCTGAATTTTGTATTGTACCGATCTCTTTTTTGACTAATGTTGTTGCAGCAAAATGTCTGGTTCTCAAAACATCCTCAGGTTTACCATAAGACTCGAATGCTTCTGTTGTTCAAGAAAATGTTTGGTGCACAAATAGGTACGCGCCAGCTTTTCCAAATTCCTGCCAGGCAAGGCCCATTATTCCTTTTCTGTGGTTTGCCAAGTCTTGCCTGCCTCTGAGCTGCAATTGTTTGGCAGTCGTCCCGCGATCCAAGTAGGGCCTCACTCGTGACTGAAACAGGTGGCTTAAGCCAGGCCACTCGGAAGCGGCTCTTGCTCCCCGACCTGTGGAGGGCGTATCCCGCTTGAGGTGGAGTGTGGGAGTGCCCTGAAAAGGAAGGGTTTGTGGCTCCAGGGGGTTGCAAGACGAACAGAGGCTTTTGGCCTGATGGCGCCTTTCAGACACGTGAGTGGGTGGTTGGCATCCGTGTGTGGCTAGAGGAGATGAAGGTGGTGGCGGGACAGCTGAGGGCTGCAGGAGGCCCAGTGACGCTCCTTTCTTCTTCCTGCAGGAACTGGACGTCATGCTGGGCTCCGGGTTCAAGGCCGAGCGCTTGCGAGTCAACCTGCGCCTGGTTATCAATCGCCTCAAATTGCTGGAGAAAAAGAAAAGTGAGTGTCTGGTGGCGGTAGCTGCCGGGCCAGCTCCACGGTGCTCTCTGCCCACCCCCAGCACTCGCTGCTTTTGCTAGCTGTGACCTGCTGATTGCGCCAGCCCCGCTCTCCCGGTTGGTGTTTCCATCTGGTGGTAAAAGTTCCGGTGCTTGAGAGGCTGAGGACTGGGGCAGGGAAGACACAGGCAGCTGTAGAGCCGTGTCTGTGGGCCCTCTGATTTCCCTGGGAATAGAATTGGCTCAGAGCTTAAAACCTGCCCTGTTCCCAGGGTCTCCTAGACCAGACCAGCCAGACGGGGTCAGACCAAAGGTCCCTTTAGCCCAGTGTCCTGCCTGCTGACTGGCCAATGCCGGTGCCCAGAGAGGGTGAACAGAACAGGGAATCCTCACATGTTCCCTCCCCTGTCGCCCATTCCCAGGCAAACAGAGGCCAGCGGCACTATTCCTGCCCGTTCTGGTTAACAGCCATTGATGGGCCTGTCCTCCAAAAATGTATCTAGCTTTTTTTGAACACTGTTATAGTATTGGCCTTCACAACGCCCTCTGGCGAGGAGTTCCACAGGTTGACTGCATTGTGTAGTAAAACTTCCTTTTGTTTGAAATCTGCTACCTATTAATTTTATTTGTCGACCCCGTGTGTGTGTGTGTTATGGGAAGGAGGAAATGAGTAAATAGCACTTTCTTATCTACTTTCGCCCCACCAGTCATGATTTTATAGACCTTTATCATAATGTCCCCCCCAGTCATATTTTCCAAGCTGAAAGTCCCAGTCTTAATAATCTTTTCTCGTGCTGCAGCCATTTCATACCCCAGTCTGTTTTGCTTCCCTTTTCTGACCCTTTTCCAATAGACCCGTTTTGAGATGGGGCGACCACATGTAGGAGGGTGCAGACTGCCTTAGCGTTTCCTTGCTAAATCCACCCAGTGTGTGACCAGGCCCTTGAGCTGATGGGAGGTAGGGGGCTGGTGCTTCGGTGGCTTTAGTAAAGCTGTAGCCGAAGCTTTGAAGGCAGGTTCCAGGGCTGGGTGAGTAGCAACAGCCTTGAACCCATGCCCGGGGCTTGCAGTGCAGGGGCGCTTCCTGTGCCCTGTGGTGCGCACTCAGGTGTCCAGGCAGAGGGATACCCAGCGCCCCCAGATGTGTGATTGCCACAGTGCCCCGGCCCCTGCCCAAAGGAACCGGGGCTCCGGCAGGGGAGGCAGGCCACAGTCGAGGGCTCCGGCTCCGGAGGAGGGGAGGAAGCTAGCGAATAGGGGGAGGGCAGGGCGTGGCCCCTGGGTAACCGCGCTCGTGCCTTGTCCTGTAGCCGAGCTGGCCCAGAAGGCCCGGAAGGAGATCGCAGATTACCTGGCAGCAGGCAAGGATGAGCGGGCGCGGATCCGCGTGGAGCACATCATCCGAGAAGACTACCTGGTGGAGGCCATGGAGATCCTGGAGCTCTACTGCGACCTGCTCTTGGCCCGTTTCGGCTTGATTCAGTCCATGAAGTGAGCCCTGACTCCAAGGGTCCCTTGGGGGTGGGGTGAAGGAGCTGCTGGGCCCTGGGGAAGGGTTGGTTTGGAAGGGGGCTGCTTCATTGCAGTGCAGATGTACAGGCTTGGTGGAGCCTGGGCTCTGAGACCCTCCCCCTTGCAGCGCCTGAGCCTGACCCCGACACCCACCAGCCCAGTGCAGCCAGAGCGCTGCAGGCCTGCCCCGGCTCCTTGGGGCGCCTCACGCCCTCCATGCGGCGGTGCTGGGACGTAACCTCCGACTCATGCATCTGCAGGGACCTGGACTCCGGCCTGGCGGAAGCCGTCTCCACGCTCATCTGGGCTGCCCCCCGCCTGCAGGCTGAGGTGGCAGAGCTGAAAATTGTGAGTTGAGCTGGGTGCGCAGTGTTGGCCGCAGGGCAGCCTGCCCGGGCTTCCGGGCCTGCTGTTGGCAGCAGGGCTGTCGGGGCACCTGGAGCCACCAGGGGCAGAAGTTGAGGGCGTGGATTTGGCTGTGGTGTTCAGCCAGGCCTCGGTACATCAGCACCTGGGGCAGGACAGCCTGGGCGTTGGGCCAGCCCTCCAAGCTCACGCCTGGATGGTGTGTCCTGGTCACGTGCTCAGGGCCAGCTGATCACCAGACTTGGGGGCAGGAAGGAACTTCCTTCCAAATCTGATTGGCAAGGACCATTCTGGGCTTTTGCCCCACTGTGCGCTGTGGGGTCCCAGCAGAGCTGGCAGCCTTAGGGGCGGGGCCAATGCAGAGTGCGGCTCTGGGCTGCGGGTCCGCCTCCCTCTCCTGCGCTCTGTGGCACGAGAGGGAGTGAGACGCCGCTCGCTGGCTCTGTAGCGGGACCTGGGGGCCTCCTGGCCTGTGGGAGACAGGTGCTAAACTCTGAAACTGCTGCTCTGCCCAAATTCTCTCCACTCTTCCGCTCAGGTCGCGGACCAGCTGTGCGCCAAGTACAGCAAGGAGTATGGCAAGCTGTGCAGGACCAACCAGATCGGGACCGTCAATGACAGGGTAACGGTCTGGCGGGGAAGGCCAAGTGGCTGGGGCGCCTTGCGTCAGGGCAGCCCCGGCCCGGGTGCCTGGTGCAGAGCGCGCTGGGCTGGGAGCTCGCGCAGCTCCCCTTACGGAGACGTGGCTCGGGGCAGTCCTGAGTGCAGACCTGCAGAGGCGCAAGGCACGCAGCAGGGCCGGCAGCGGTGCTGAGTGCTCCTTCCCACAGCCCTGCCCTGGGCGCCCCAGGGATGCTAGCTCCTGGCCCTGCCTTGCCGGCTGATGGCCCTGTCCCTCTGTTCCAGCTGATGCACAAGCTGAGCGTGGAGGCGCCTCCCAAAATCCTGGTGGAGAGGTACCTGATTGAGATTGCGAAAAACTACAACGTGCCCTACGAGCCTGACTCGGTGGTGATGGTGAGTGGGGCAGAGCTGGCGCCAGAGCCAAACTCTCCAGCGTTCCTCGGGCCCGGCACCGAGCGGGGCAGCACCCTCCCCCGGGCAGCGGAGTAGCCGCCAGTGCTCTGGTCTCCCCCGCTCCATGTGGACGCTGCCTCTTGAGCCCCCTCCCCACGTGTTGCTGTGGCAGGCAGAGCGCCTCCCCGGGGGTCCTCTGGCTCTCTGGGCTAGCGACACGAGC
This sequence comes from Pelodiscus sinensis, assembly GCF_049634645.1. NCBI lineage: Eukaryota > Metazoa > Chordata > Testudines > Trionychidae > Pelodiscus > Pelodiscus sinensis. Next base: position 689,118 of record NW_027466015.1, read on the forward strand.
CCTCTCTCCCTGCAGGCTGAAGCCCCGACTGGCGTGGAGGCGGATCTGATTGACGTCGGGTTCACAGACGAGATGAAGAGAGGTGGCCGTGGAGGCGGGGGCGGTGGGTTCACAGCCCCGCTGGTTGGGCCTGATGGCTTAGTGCCCATGCCTATGCCCATGCCCTCGCCCTACCCGCCTGTAAATGGACCGGTGAGTGAGTGTCGCCGCCAGCACCGGGCACTGTGTGCGGGGAGGCGAACGTGGCAGGGAGCAGCCCGCTAGCAGTGGTCTCCGAGGGTGTCGGGGGGGCTCTGCCTTGTCTGCCCACATGGGCAGTGGGGAGGAGGCTGCCCACTGCCTCCACAGGCTCCAGCCACCTTCCTTTGTCTTGAATGAATGCGCAACTCCTGTGGGAAGAGAGCTCCTCGGCCTGCAGCGTGGCCTCCCCAGGGCACCGGCTGCTGGCAGCTCTCCGCCCCGGGGGGAACGGGCAGGAACTCTGTCAGTGGGGGAGGGCCCGAGGCCTCCAGGGGAAGCGCCTCCTTGCCAGGCCAATGGAGGGGAAAGACCTTCCAGGAAGGGCAGCCGGGGCCGGTTCTGTCTCTGGCCGCAGAGCCTGGTGGGCGGTTCTGTGCCAAGCTGGCTCTGGGCAGTAGCTGTTTGTATGAGCCTGGAAGGGGCTCTGCCCAGTCCTGTGCCACGTCCCCTGCGGATGGCTGGAAAGCTCCAGGAGCTGGGGCCTGCATAGGCTGGTCCCTGGGTGCTGAGCGTTAGCACCAGGAGGCATTGGCCCTCCTGGTGCCGAGAGCCATTTCCGGTGGCCCAGGCTGGCTGCCCCTGCAGTGCCAGGGCCTGAGGCGCGTTTGAGACGCCTTCGTGGCTGACAGACGTGCAGGCACGGTGCTGATTCCTGCTGCTACGGTGGCACCCGTCCCGGCTGTGCTGTCCCACAGGCACCGCCCTTGGCAGTGCTGACTTCCCCCTCTCCCCTTACAGGAGATCTTCAATGGAGTCCCGGTGGGGACGTACCAGCCTTTTACCAACATCCATCCACCGCCCATCCCGGCAGCTCCGCCCACCTACGAGTCTGTAAGTGCCTGAGCCGCCTTGATGAGCAGCAGCGAGAGTCTGGGAAGGCAACAGAGCCGTAGCCGCAGGGAAGGCAGCTTTTCACTGAGCGGCTGGCTCTGGCGCTGCTTGCGTTGCAAACTCCCAACGCCCGCTCTGCGGGGGCCCGATTCGGCCCCTCTGCACAGGCTGGGCAGAGAACCGGCCTCCACTGAGCCTGTTTTACTTCATGGCCTGAGTGACAACAGGGCTGTAGCAAACTCTCGTGTGCGGGCCGTGGACAGGCGGGGCCTGCGTCTGCTCACCTAACACGGTTGCCATCTGCAGCTGCCTTTGGATCACTTTATATCTAACCTTAAAGGAGACTTGTGGCTGGCCCCAGCTGACGTGCTTTATACCCAACCAGCTCTGCTCTCCCCTCACCGAGTCGTGGCGGGGACAGCGAGGGATTTCAGCCTGGCCTCTTGGGAGTGTCTGCGCTGTGGCTAGCAGCCGTGGCTCTGCCGTCGGCTCTTACTGGGAGGCCTTGCCCTTGTCTCTGGAAGGGAAACGTCTGGTGTGCGGGGCTGCGGTCGGAGAGGCGCACAGGCCGAGCCTGCTCGCTGTGTAGTGACACTGTGTCTGTTTCAGGTGGACGACCTCAGTGCTGACAAGGCTGTGCCTTCTGCACAGGTGGCTGGTGAGTATGCCAGGGAGGCCCTGGGGGCTGTCGGCTGCCTGGGGCGTGCGTTCCTGGCAGCCCTGAGAGCAGGCCCCTCTCGGGAGGGGACACTGCCTGCGGGTACACCCGCCCAGACATGGGGCATGAGCACGAGGTGGCAGTGAAGGGAGCAGGGCGGCATCACTGGGATGGGGCGGGCAGGGCCACGTGCCCTCGGGACTCTGGGCCGCGCCTGGAAGCCAGGTGCAGGCGCTGAGCGGGGAGCAAGTGTGTGGCCCAGGGCTCTGCTGGGTGCCCAGCATTGCCCGTTTGGGAACGGAGAAGCCGTTGTGCTGACCGCTCTGCTCTAGGAGTCCCCGGGGGTAGGCGGCTCGGTTCCCAGGCGGAGAGAGCGAGAAGCCCCATCCATCGTGGGGTCTGGGTAACCGGGCCCCTGTCTGCTCCAGCCTGCTGGTTCCAGCCATGTGATGGAGTCCTCTGTACTGAGGACAGCCCAGATTGGGGGGGAGGGCCCCTAGGAGCTCTGGTTGGGCTTGGGCACCTCTGCTCCTTGGAGCCGCTAGCGAGGGGTGACACCAAGCGCTCCAGGCCTGTGGGCTGGGGCTGGGCTGGGCTGAGCTGGAATTCAGACACTCGCCCCAGGGGCTCGCAGAAGGGCCCAGTCAGGTCAGACCAATATGTTGTCTCCCAGCTGTGGCCAGTGCCAGGACTTCTCCCCAGGGCTCAGGGCAGGCGGAGCAGCAGAGCTGCTGGTGCTAGCGCCTCATGTCCGCTGTTGGCTAGGGACTGCCCTGCCTCACTGGCTCAGCCCACCCGTGACCAGAGGAGAGTGCAGATTCCTTCAGGTGTCTTCGGTGGGCTCCTCATTACCTGACATCCTTGGGGTCCCCGGGAGGCCAAATGCTCAGCTGAGCGCTGGCCGGGCTGGTGCCGGGAGCCTGGGTGCCAAGTGTTCTCTGGGAATGGGTTGTGCTGCCTTTCCAGTTGCTGTCCTGGTTTGCTTGGCCTTGGCTTGCCCTGGAGCGGGGGTCCAGGCCGCAGGCACTCGGCCGCAGCGTGGAACTCTGGCTTTCTCCTCGTAAATAGGTCCTGGGCCCAAGCCAGAAGCCTCTGCAAAGCCGGGGACTGGTGCTCCGGATACCTACGATAACTTTGTGCTGCCCGAATTGCCATCTGTGCCAGACACACTGCCCACGGCCGGGGCCGGCGCCAACTCCTCTGCATCGGAAGACATTGATTTCGACGACCTCTCTCGGAGATTTGAGGAGCTGAAGAAGAAGACCTAAGACTGACTTGGCTACGCCAGCGTGTGCCCGGGCAGCCGGGACTGAGCTGCTTCCCTGTGAAACACCCCCTGGAAATGCGTTTCCTGCGCTAACCCCTTTCTCTGGCCTCTCTCCCTGCTGTGCTTGGCCAAATGCTGCTGTGGGCGGCCCTGTAGGACTGGAGCAGGGAACTGCTCTGCAAGAAAGCCTGGTTATCCCTGGTTCTCCGGGGGCAGGGCGAGGCCCAGTGACGGGTAGCTAGCATGTCCCAGGGGTGCAGGCCCAGGGGGAGTTGCCACAGAGAGCCCTTCCCAAAGGGTCGAGAGTGGCTGTGGTGGGGGTAGAATAGGTGCTTCCTTGAGGCTTGCCGAGGCTGCTGGCTCCGTGGTGGGGCCACTTGCAGAGTCGATCTAGGAAGCCGATGGCCTTGTGGAGTTCCACGGGATTCTCAGGGAGCCCTCTGTGGCCTTCGCTGCACTGTGGGGGGGTGTTTCCTTTTTGCACCAGCACGCTCAGCCTGGCTCGGGAGTGCACACTGGCAGAGCAGCGCAGGAGTGGCCAGGTCAGTGGGCGGAGCCGCACCATGGTGGGTCTGCGGTCGCCAGGCAGGGCGGTGCCCGCTGCTGCGTGAAACCCTTCTGTCCAGACACATTACAAGCAGCTTTTCCTTCACGGCTTTGCGTTGCTTTGTGGATTAGGCCGTCTGTCTGCCAGGCTGCAGCCCGGGGGGAGCAGTGGCTGGGCAGCCCTGGGAAGGGCTCAGCCCTCTCCAGCCAGGTGACTGACTGCGGGTGCAACCCCAGCCCTGCAGAGCCAGCTGCCAGCGGCTCTTGTCAGCTAAGCGCCTTGGGGGCAGTAGCAGGCACCCTGGCCCCTGCCGTCCCCCTGGCAAGTGCAGGGCAGCTCTGCCAGGCTCAGCAAACCAACCTCTTGGCCTCCTCGTGTAAGAGCTGCCCGTATCCCCTGCTTATCCTGGCAGTCCTCTGCTCCCCTTCAAGGCCTCTCCCTTGGCCCACGTGCCCAGAGCTCGGCCCCCGCTACAGGAAGTGCCTTACCTGACGCACTGCGACCTTTCTAGCAGCTGCCTTGGAGCTACCCCCTGGGAGCCTCCTGCTTGTTGTGAAGGTGTGGGAAGGAAAAGGGGAGGTGCTGATGTCAGGGTGTCCCTCCCACCCCCATTTCTGTACGCTAGCTCCACACAGAGAAGGTGACGGAGGGAGCTTAGCAATTGTTTGTCACACACAGCATCTGCCATTCTCACCAACAGGCACACTGTCCTCCTCTCTCATCTCCGACTCCACACACACGGGCGGCTGCTGTTCCATCTTGTACTGCTTGGGGGGTTTGACTGGTCTGTGCATTTCAGCATTTTCAGTTCTCTCTTATGCTTCCATGTAATTCTTGGAGTAGTGAGTGCTCACATGCTTAACTGGAGTCATTCTCCCTCTGGTAAATGCTGCTCCGGGAGGTGGCTGGCGTGTCCCTGCGGCCCCTGAGAAAGGCAGAGCAGGGGGGCTCCACATGCTGTCCTTGCCTGCAGACACCGTTCCTGCAGCTCCATTGATCAGTAATGGGGAACCGTGGCCAGTAGAACCTGTGGGCTCGGTGCCTGTAGATGAGGGGCAGCACCTGGTGCAACAGAGCCATTGCTGGTACATGTCAGCTGCTTTCAGGAGTGAGCCGCCTTAACCCCACTGCTCCACCACCCGGAAGCAGTCTCAGAACCTGCCCTGAACCTCCTCCTGCCCCCAAACTCCTTCCTAGAGCTTGCACCCTGAAACCCCTCCTGGATCCCACTCCTCCACCCTGGGCTAAGCCCCTCCCACACTCTCAACCAGAGCCTGCACCCTAACCTCCTACCCCAGCCTGGCGCAAGTGAGTGAGGCTGGGGGAAGGAGGAGGATGGAGTGAGCAGAGTGAGGCCTTGGGGCAGGAAGGAAACGGGCCTGGGAGGGCGCTCACAGCGCACACATTGAAAGGGATTTTGTGGGGAAGAAGGGGAGACCCCCCCTGCTGTAGAGAGCACTGCTGCAGCATTCAGCCAGCTGGGGAAGCCATGGCCTCTGCACCAGAGCGGGGCGCTGTCGGGGGGCACAGTCACTTTCACACACGATTTATTGGAACCAGAACAGGCCCCCTACTCCTGCCCCCAGGCCTGGGGGGGGGGGGGGGGGGGAGAAGCAGGAAGAGCTGAAGTTCTTAGCAGAAACAGGCAGGGGGTGGGGATGGCAGCTGGGTCTCCAGGGTCAGCCAGGCCCAGCTCTCTGCGCTGCTCCGCCCTGCAGGGGCTCCAGCCAGGGCTGCTGCTTCAGTCCGAGCAAGGCCGCCAGCTTGCGGCGCATCAGCTGGATCATGGACTCCTCCTGGCTTGCCTGCGGAGGAGAGAGGACAAGCAGAAGGGCCAGTTCCCGGCGTGCAGGCAGCGCGTCCCCACTGAAGGAGCCGGGGCCCTGTGTGCTGTTGCCCTTCCCCCACCATGCAGCCACACACGCCTGCCTCCCCCCCCACCGCCTGGGGAGCCGGGGCAAGGCCACGGTGCCTACCATGGCCGCTGCCCGCTCCTCGCCGAAGGTGGTCAGCAGGGCGGAGACCAGCAGGTTTGTGAGCACGTACAGCATGGAGACTATGCTTGTGGGGATCAGCAGGGCAGCCAAGACGGGGTCCAAGTTGAGAACCTGGAAGGCAGCAGCCCCCGCCCAGCCCGGCATGTGGGGCAGGAGGCCCGTCAAGCATCCAGCCAGAGGCAGCTTTGACCTCCAGGCAGGTGCCTGCCAGCAATCCGCCCGAGCAGCTGGGCCGCGGGCCCCTCCCCCTGGCTGGGCTGCAGGCGAGCCCCCAGCAGCGCCCAGTCTGTGTTGGGGCAGAAGGGTCTGGCCCCAAAGCTGGGGGAGGAGCTGCACAGCTCCACTGGCGTGGGCCCCCCTCGTTTCTCCTGCTCCCCCGCAGCAGTTCCCCGCTGGGCCGGACTGGGGGAACCAGCTGGCAGCTGGCTTGGCACGCTCACCGTGTCGTAGTTGAAGTCCCCCACCAGGAGCCCCACAATGGTCACTGCCGCGCTGCAGAGTGTCCGGTAGCTGCGGATGCTCCAGCCAAACAGGAGGTTACACTGGAGCCGGGGCAGGGACGCAAAGGGGAGCGAAGGTGAGAACGGCCCAAAGGTCATCGCGCCCAGAGAACAGGGAACCGCCCAGGGATCCCTCCCACCACCTGCTCCCAGCTCCTGGCACGGGCCAGGGACACCCTCCCTGCTCAGCAGCCACTGACGGACCCAGTCTCCATGGACGTCTGGCCCGTTGACGTGGGGAATCCCTGGCCTGGCTGCTTCTGCCCAGGAATGTGCAGGGCGCCCCGCAGAGCGACTTACCGCCATGGCGTAGCCCAGGAGCAGCACCAGCAGCACCAGCAGCAGCCCCAGCATCTCCCGGCAGGCGCGGCGCAGGGTGCGGCTGGCCAGGCGCATGCGGGGACTGAGCTGCAGCAGGCTGCACAGCTTGCACGTGGCCAGGGCCAGCAGGCAGGCCAGCAGGCAGGTGAGCGCGGAGGCCGCTTGCGCTGGCCCGTAGAAGCTGACAAACCTGCCCCGGAGAGAAGCACAGCCCGTCGGCCCCTGCCCCCAAGCACATTCCCCGCCCCCGAGTGCGTCCCCCGCGGCCCGTTGGCCCCCGAGCACCTCCCCCGCGGCCCCGGCCACCGAGCAGCAGAGCTGGAGCCTCGTCGCCCAGCAGAAGCATCTGTTCCCCACCCAGCAGCCCCTGTTGCTGGCCCGCACTGGGCCTCCCGACAACCCCTCAGGCCAGGGTGGGGCCTGGCTGTAGGGCAGTTGAGGCAGCTGATGTGGGGCCCCCAAAGTGCAGGGCCTCGGGCAGCTGCCGCGAACCCCCCTCTACACAGAGGGCTCTGGCGTCAGCAGCGTGACTGACCTTTGTCATGCCACCCGCTAAATCCCACAGGCAAAGCTCCGTCTCCCTCCAGCTGCTGGCCGGCCAGGGCCTGCGCTGTGGGCAGGGAGCCCCGCTTGCCTGGGCGGGGCCTGCTCCACCCCCAGCAGAAACATGCTGCCTCTCCCCGCTGGGAGCCCTAGGTGGAAACCGCGCCTGCCCGGGCGGAGGGAGGGAGGGAGGGGCACAGTTCATTCGTAGCTAAACTTCACAGTTTGCTCAGCGGCCGGCAGTCTGTGGCCTGGCCCCTGCCCAGCTCTTGGGCCTGGCCTGGCCCTGGAGGCCGGGGGAGGGCCGAGACGTGTCTGGCTGCTGCTCGTGCCAGCCTGGCCATGGGCGCTCCTGGGGCCTTGCTCACCGCCGGCGGTCCTGGCGGTGCTGCTCCAGCGCGCTCTGCTGCAGCAAGTGGCACTCGACGGCGACTCCGCCAGCCGCCAGGCCCAGGAGAACGATGCTCCCGTCCAGCACGTTGCTCGGGCTGCGGAAGTATCCCCAGCGCTGCTGCCTCAGTCGCCGCCCCTGGGTACAGGCGAGGTCACCGCGGGCCTCACGCATCGTGGCCCGGCCGGGCAGTGGGGCCCACGGCGGGCGCAGGACACGGTGCCCTGGCCCCAGCAGAGCGACCGGCCAGGGAGGGGCCAGCGCCCGCGCGGAGGGGAGCCCTGGGCGTGTGGGGGCCAGGCCGGGGAGGGGCCGCGCGGAGGGGACCCCTGGGTGCAGCGGGGGAGCGAGGGGGCCAGGCCGGGGAGGGGCCGCGCGGAGGGGACCCCTGGGTGCAGCGGGGGAGCGAGGGGGCCAGGCCGGGGAGGGGCCGCGCGGAAGGGACCCCTGGGTGCAGCGGGGGAGCCAGGCCGGGGAGGGGCCACGCGGAAGGGACCCCTGGGTGCAGCGGGGGAGCGAGGGGGCCAGGCCGGGGAGGGGCCGCGCGGAGGGGACCCCTGGGCGCAGCGGGGGCTGTTGGAGAGCGGGGGCCAGGCTCGTGGCAGCGCTGGGGGGAGCAGCAGGGGGCGGGGGTCTCACGCCCGCCGGGAGGGGCTGGGCAGGGCGGGGGGGCTCACCTGCAGCCAGATGTGGAGCAGCAGCAGCAGGAGGCAGGCGGCTCGCGCGCAGGCCGCAGGGGTGAGGCCGGGGCTGCCGTCCAGCCGGATGCTCTGCAGCTGGGCCGAGGGGAGGAAGGCGCCTGGGAGGACAAAGGCAGCGGAGCGGAGCGGTCGGCTCTGGAGCCCCGGCCCCAAGGCGGCTGCGGGTGGAAGGGGCCCAGGCACCGGAGCCTCCCTCGAGGGGCCCCAGAGCAGGGACCCGGCTTCCGCCGCCGCGTAGCAACCCCCCTCGGGTTAGGGTGGGGGCTGAGCGGTTTGGGGGTTCGGGGCGGCTCGGGGCGGGGCTGAGCGGTTTGGGGGTGCGGGGAGGCTCGGGGCGGGGCTGAGCAGTTTGGGGATGCGGGGAGGCTCGGGGCGGGGCTGAGCGGTTTGGGGGTGCGGGGAGGCTCGGGGCGGGGCTGAGCGGTTTGGGGGTGCGGGGAGGCTCGGGGCGGGGCTGAGCGGTTTGGGGGTGCGGGGAGGCTCGGGGCGGGGCTGAGCGGTTTGGGGGTGCGGGGAGGCTCGGGGCGGGGCTGAGCGGTTTGGGGAGGCTCTGGGTGGGCCGGGGGTGGGGCTGAGCAGCTGCCAGGCCCCCGCCGTCCCCAGGGAGGCTCCGCCCCCCCCCTCCTCTTGGCGAAGCCCAGTGGGGAACCTCCCGGTGCCTCGGGGGCCTGGCAGCGAGGGGGAGCCAGGGCAGGTGGGAGCCTCAGCCCCGGCCCCGCTGGGCTCCCAGCCCGGCGAAGCCCCTACCCGTCCCGGCGCTCTCCAGGAGCAGGGTGGCCACGCACAGCAGGTTGGCGCTGGCGCTGTAGACGCTGAACTCCACGAGCAGGTTGGCGCTGGCGCTGTAGACGCTGAACTCCACGAAGACGGCGCAGCTGCACCCGTCCAGCCAGCGGCTCCGCTCCAGGGACTGCAGGACGCTGCGGGCGCCACTGGCCGTTAGCGGAGCGGGGCGGGGCCCCCCGCTCTGCCGCCCCCAGGCCAGCCCCCTCCAGAGCCCCAAGCCCCGGCCCCGCCCCTACAGCCCGCGCCCCGCTGCCCCAGGGCCCGGCCCCACCTGTGCGCGCTGCTGGCGTTGGTGCCCAGGGACGCCAGGTAGCCTGCTCCGGGGTACAGGGCCAGCTGCCCCCACACGGGCTGCTCCCGCAGGCTCTCGGCGCCCTGCAGCTCCCACACGCTGTCCCGCGGCCCCCTGCCCTGGCCGGCGGGGCCCCAGGCTGGCCCGGCGCCGCGGCAGGAGCAGAGCGGGGCCCGAGGCTGGGGCCGGAGCTGCCGCAGGCGCACGCTGCCGAGGAGGAAGCCGGTCCCGTCCGCGGTGAGCCCTGCGGCACAAGAGGGGCCGAGGGGCGGGGCTGAGTGGGGGGGGCGCCCGGGGTCCGGCAGCACCGCTCGCTGGACACGGCACCGGCCGCCGCCCCCGGGCCACGCGGGAGCCCGGCAGACTCCTCTGGCCAGGGGACCAGGCTGGTGGCACCGAGCCCGAGGGCTCTTCACCGTCCAGCTGCTCTGGAGCCCTAAAGGGGCACGGGCAGGGGGCAAGCGGGTCGGGAGGGCTCAGGCAGGTCCTGGGGGCGCAGGTGGGGCCGGGCGGGGGGCAGGCAGGGCTCAGGCAGGGCCCGGGGGCGCAGGTGGGGCCGGGCGGGGGGCAGGCAGGGCTCAGGCAGGCCCCGGGGGCGCAGGTGGGGCCGGGCGGGGGGCAGGCAGGGCTCAGGCAGGGCCCGGGGGCACAGGTGGGGCCGGGCGGGGGGCAGGCAGGGCTCAGGCAGGCCCCGGGGCGCAGGTGGGGCTGGGCGGGGGGCAGGCAGGGCTCAGGCGGGGCCCCGGGGCTCAGGTGGGGCCGGGCGGGGGGCAGGCAGGGCTCAGGCAGGCCCCGGGGGCGCAGGTGGGGCCGGGCGGGGGGCAGGCAGGACTCAGGCAGGCCCCGGGGGCGCAGGTGGGGCCGGGCGGGGGGCAGGCAGGGCTCAGGCAGGCCCCGGGGGTGCAGGTGGGGCCCGGCGGGGGGCAGGCAGGGCTCAGGCAGGCCCCGGGGCGCAGGTGGGGCCGGGCGGGGGGCAGGCAGGGCTCAGGCAGGCCCCGGGGCGCAGGTGGGGCCGGGCGGGGGGCAGGCAGGGCTCAGGCAGGCCCCGGGGCGCAGGTAGGGCCGGGCGGGGGGCAGGCAGGGCTCAGGCAGGCCCTGGGGCGGGAGTGGGCGGGTCCTGGGGTTCTCACCAGGCTCTGGCCCATGGAGGCCCGGCAGGAAGGTGCTGCGGGCCCAGCTGTAGAAGTGGGCCGGGCTGCGGACGTGCTGGAAGTGGCGCGCCAGGCTCCTGCCAATGGCCTGGTTGAGGTGCAGCTGGTCGGGGCTCCGCTCCGTGTAGCACATGCCCAGCAGGGCCGCCAGCAGCACCAGCTGCGCTGTGGGCAGACAGTGGCCACTCGGACCTGGAGTATTTGGGGGACGGGCGCCCGCAGGGCCAGGCCACCCTCATGGCCGTTAGCAGCCTTGGCCCAGCCTTGGCCCCGCTGGTGGGGCAGGACCCCAGCTCCTGTGGGCCAGGTCTGGGCCCCGAGGTTCCTCCCAGCCTCCCTTAGCCCCGCGGGAGCCCAACAAGGTAGTTCAGAGCCCCTGCCAGGTCCTGCTGTATGTGCTTGGCGGGTACCCTGCGGCCGGCTCGCCCGACGGGGCCTTGGCGGGTACCCTGCGGCCGGCTCGCCCGACGGGGCCTTGGCGGGTACCCTGCGCCCGGCTCGCCCGACGGGGCCTTGGCGGGTACCCCTGCGCCCGGCTCGCCCGACGGGGGCCTTGGCGGGTACCCTGCGGCCGGCTCGCCCGACGGGGGCCTTGGCCGGGTACCCTGCGCCCGGCTCGCCCGACGGGGCCTTGGCCGGGTACCCTGCGGCCGGCTCGCCCGACGGGGGCCTTGGCTGGGTACCCTGCGGCCGGCTCGCCCGACGGGGCCTTGGCTGGGTACCCTGCGGCCGGCTCGCCCGACGGGGCCTTGGCTGGGTACCCTGCGGCCGGCTCGCCCGACGGGGCCTTGGCCGGGTACCCTGCGGCCGGCTCGCCCGACGGGGCCTTGGCCGGGTACCCTGCGGCCGGCTCGCCCGACGGGGCCTTGGCGGGTACCCTGCGGCCGGCTCGCCCGACGGGGCCTTGGCCGGGTACCCTGCGGCCGGCTCGCCCGACGGGGCCTTGGCGGGTACCCTGCGGCCCGGCTCGCCCGACGGGGCCTTGGCGGGTACCCTGCGCCCGGCTCGCCCGACGGGGCCTTGGCCGGGTACCCAGCGGCCGGCTCGCCCGACGGGGCCTTGGCGGGTACCCTGCGCCCGGCTCGCCCGACGGGGGCCTTGGCGGGTACCCTGCGCCCGGCTCGCCCGACGGGGCCTTGGCGGGTACCCTGCGGCCGGCTCGCCCGACGGGGCCTTGGCCGGGTACCCTGCGGCCGGCTCGCCCGACGGGGCCTTGGCCGGGTACCCTGCGGCCGGCTCGCCCGACGGGGCCTTGGCGGGTACCCTGCGGCCGGCTCGCCCGACGGGGCCTTGGCGGGTACCCTGCGGGCCGGCTCGCCCGACGGGGCCTTGGCCGGGTACCCTGCGGCCGGCTCGCCCGACGGGGCCTTGGCCGGGTACCCTGCGGCCGGCTCGCCCGACGGGGCCTTGGCGGGTACCCTGCGGCCGGCTCGCCCGACGGGGCCTTGGCGGATACCCTGCGGCCGGCTCGCCCGACGGGGCCTTGGCGGGTACCCTGCGCCCGGCTCGCCCGACGGGGCCTTGGCGGGTACCCTGCGGCCGGCTCGCCCGACGGGGCCTTGGCCGGGTACCCTGCGGCCGGCTCGCCCGACGGGGCCTTGGCCGGGTACCCTGCGGCCGGCTCGCCCGACGGGGCCTTGGCCGGGTACCCTGCGGCCGGCTCGCCCGACGGGGCCTTGGCCGGGTACCCTGCGGCCGGCTCGCCCGACGGGGGCCTTGGCCGGGTACCCTGCGGCCGGCTCGCCCGACGGGGCCTTGGCCGGGTACCCTGCGGCCGGCTCGCCCGACGGGGGCCTTGGCCGGGTACCCTGCGGCCGGCTCGCCCGACGGGGCCTTGGCCGGGTACCCTGCGGCCGGCTCGCCCGACGGGGCCTTGGCGGGTACCCTGCGCCCGGCTCGCCCGACGGGGCCCTTGGCGGGTACCCTGCGCCCGGCTCGCCCGACGGGGCCTTGGCCGGGTACCCTGCGCCCGGCTCGCCCGACGGGGCCTTGGCGGGTACCCTGCGGCCGGCTCGCCCGACGGGGCCTTGGCGGGTACCCTGCGGCCGGCTCGCCCGACGGGGCCTTGGCCGGGTACCCTGCGGCCGGCTCGCCCGACGGGGCCTTGGCGGGTACCCTGCGGCCGGCTCGCCCGACGGGGCCTTGGCCGGGTACCCTGCGGCCGGCTCGCCCGACGGGGCCTTGGCCGGGTACCCTGCGGCCGGCTCGCCCGACGGGGCCTTGGCGGGTACCCTGCGGCCGGCTCGCCCGACGGGGCCTTGGCGGATACCCTGCGGCCGGCTCGCCCGACGGGGCCTTGGCGGGTACCCTGCGCCCGGCTCGCCCGACGGGGCCTTGGCGGGTACCCTGCGGCCGGCTCGCCCGACGGGGCCTTGGCCGGGTACCCTGCGGCCGGCTCGCCCGACGGGGCCTTGGCCGGGTACCCTGCGGCCGGCTCGCCCGACGGGGGCCTTGGCCGGGTACCCTGCGCCCGGCTCGCCCGACGGGGCCTTGGCGGGTACCCTGCGCCCGGCTCGCCCGACGGGGCCTTGGCGGGTACCCTGCGGCCGGCTCGCCCGACGGGGCCTTGGCCGGGTACCCTGCGCCCGGCTCGCCCGACGGGGCCTTGGCGGGTACCCTGCGGCCGGCTCGCCCGACGGGGCCTTGGCGGGTACCCTGCGGCCGGCTCGCCCGACGGGGCCTTGGCGGGTACCCTGCGGCCGGCTCGCCCGACGGGGCCTTGGCGGGTACCCTGCGGCCGGCTCGCCCGACGGGGCCTTGGCCGGGTACCCTGCGGCCGGCTCGCCCGACGGGGCCTTGGCGGGTACCCTGCGGCCGGCTCGCCCGACGGGGCCTTGGCGGGTACCCTGCGGCCGGCTCGCCCGACGGGGCCTTGGCCGGGTACCCTGCGGCCGGCTCGCCCGACGGGGCCTTGGCGGGTACCCTGCGGCCGGCTCGCCCGACGGGGCCTTGGCGGATACCCTGCGGCCGGCTCGCCCGACGGGGCCTTGGCGGGTACCCTGCGCCCGGCTCGCCCGACGGGGCCTTGGCGGGTACCCTGCGGCCGGCTCGCCCGACGGGGCCTTGGCGGGTACCCTGCGGCCGGCTCGCCCGACGGGGCCTTGGCGGGTACCCTGCGGCCGGCTCGCCCGACGGGGCCTTGGCCGGGTACCCTGCGGCCGGCTCGCCCGACGGGGCCTTGGCCGGGTACCCTGCGCCCGGCTCGCCCGACGGGGCCTTGGCCGGGTACCCTGCGCCCGGCTCGCCCGACGGGGCCTTGGCGGGTACCCTGCGGCCGGCTCGCCCGACGGGGCCTTGGCGGGTACCCTGCGGCCGGCTCGCCCGACGGGGCCTTGGCCGGGTACCCTGCGCCCGGCTCGCCCGACGGGGCCTTGGCGGGTACCCTGCGGCCGGCTCGCCCGACGGGGCCTTGGCCGGGTACCCTGCGCCCGGCTCGCCCGACGGGGCCTTGGCCGGGTACCCTGCGCCCGGCTCGCCCGACGGGGCCTTGGCGGGTACCCTGCGGCCGGCTCGCCCGACGGGGCCTTGGCGGGTACCCTGCGGCCGGCTCGCCCGACGGGGCCTTGGCCGGGTACCCTGCGCCCGGCTCGCCCGACGGGGCCTTGGCGGGTACCCTGCGGCCGGCTCGCCCGACGGGGCCTTGGCGGGTACCCTGCGGCCGGCTCGCCCGACGGGGCCTTGGCGGGTACCCTGCGGCCGGCTCGCCCGACGGGGCCTTGGCGGGTACCCTGCGGCCGGCTCGCCCGACGGGGCCTTGGCGGGTACCCTGCGGCCGGCTCGCCCGACGGGGCCTTGGCCGGGTACCCTGCGGCCGGCTCGCCCGACGGGGCCTTGGCCGGGTACCCTGCGGCCGGCTCGCCCGACGGGGCCTTGGCGGGTACCCTGCGCCCGGCTCGCCCGACGGGGCCTTGGCGGGTACCCTGCGGCCGGCTCGCCCGACGGGGCCTTGGCGGGTACCCTGCGGCCGGCTCGCCCGACGGGGCCTTGGCGGGTACCCTGCGGCCGGCTCGCCCGACGGGGCCTTGGCCGGGTACCCTGCGGCCGGCTCGCCCGACGGGGCCTTGGCCGGGTACCCTGCGGCCGGCTCGCCCGACGGGGCCTTGGCGGGTACCCTGCGGCCGGCTCGCCCGACGGGGCCTTGGCGGGTACCCTGCGGCCGGCTCGCCCGACGGGGCCTTGGCCGGGTACCCTGCGGCCGGCTCGCCCGACGGGGCCTTGGCCGGGTACCCTGCGGCCGGCTCGCCCGACGGGGCCTTGGCCGGGTACCCTGCGGCCGGCTCGCCCGACGGGGCCTTGGCCGGGTACCCTGCGGCCGGCTCGCCCGACGGGGCCTTGGCCGGGTACCCTGCGCCCGGCTCGCCCGACGGGGCCTTGGCCGGGTACCCTGCGGCCGGCTCGCCCGACGGGGCCTTGGCGGGTACCCTGCGGCCGGCTCGCCCGACGGGGCCTTGGCGGGTACCCTGCGCCCGGCTCGCCCGACGGGGCTTTGGCCGGGTACCCTGCGCCCGGCTCGCCCGACGGGGCCTTGGCGGGTACCCTGCGCCCGGCTCGCCCGACGGGGCCTTGGCGGGTACCCTGCGGCCGGCTCGCCCGACGGGGCCTTGGCGGGTACCCTGCGGCCGGCTCGCCCGACGGGGCCTTGGCGGGTACCCTGCGGCCGGCTCGCCCGACGGGGCCTTGGCGGGTACCCTGCGGCCGGCTCGCCCGACGGGGCCTTGGCGGGTACCCTGCGGCCGGCTCGCCCGACGGGGCCTTGGCGGGTACCCTGCGCCCGGCTCGCCCGACGGGGCCTTGGCGGGTACCCTGCGCCCGGCTCGCCCGACGGGGCCTTGGCGGGTACCCTGTGTCACGTTACTGGATTTTAAGGGGAGCAGCCAGGTCACTGCTGCCCCCGGGGGGGGTTGCCCCCAAAGTGTATACAAAGGGGGCCATGTGAGGTGTCACATGAAAGCTCCTGTTCTACTGGTTCTGCGTGTGCTATTCATGTGCTTGTGTGATGTCTGTGTGTGGAGTTACAAACATGGACGCTGTGTTGATGCTGGAAAATTCTCAGGCCGAGGCAGAGCGCTGGCAAGGAACGCTCAGCCAGTGGCTATGCTAATGAGTGAGGCTCCATGGACAATAGATCTAAGTGCCAGAGACCCACCTGGGCTGTGTCTAGACTGGCAAGTTTTTCTGCAAAAGCAGCTGCTTTTCTGGAAAAACTTGCCAGCTGTCTACACTGGCTGCTTGAATTTCCGCAAGAACACTGACTTCCTACTGTAAGAAATCAGTTCTTCCTGCGGAAATACTGTGCTGCTCCCGTTCGGCGCAAAAGTCCTTTTGCGCAAAAGCTTTTGCGCAACATGGCCAGTGTAGACAGCTCAGATTTGTTTTCTGCAAAAAAGCTCAGATCGCGAAAATGGCAATCGGGGCTTTTTTGTGGAAAAGCGCGTCTAGATTGGCACGGACGCTTTTCTGCAAAAAGGGCTTTGGCTGAAAAGCGTCCTGCCAATCTAGACGCTCTTTTCCACAAATGCTTTTAATGGAAAACTTTTCCGTTAAAAGCGTTTGCAGAAAATCATGCCAGTCTAGACGTAGCTCCAGGGAATGTCTGGAGACCTGCGAGCCAGCCAGGATAACGGTTGCTGACTTGGGACACAGGGCTAGGTCAATGGACCATGTGACCTGCAGTGACCTGCTCTGGCCAGGAAGATGCCAGGACTCAGGAGAGGTCTATAAGCGCCATGTGCACCCTCCATCTTGTCTTGAGTTTTGTTTCTGATCCCAGATGCAGCCTCGCAGGAACCACGAGCCGGGAAGAACCGTGGACCCGTGTTGACATAGGATGTAACCAGAGACTTGTAAGCCAGGAGCTAGAACGTCCCTGCTACGAGCCTGTGTCGAGAACTGGGAGAGTCGATGCAGGTGACGGATTCTCCTCAACCTCACTCTCAGGCTTTTCTTTCTTCGTAATAAAGCTCTAGGTGGTAGATGCTGAAGGACTGGCCCAGCGTGGTGTGTGGGTGGGATCCAGAGTGTAAATGGACCTGCGACCTGTGGCTGGCTTCTTGGCACTGGAAGAACCCGTCTGGGGTAGGTGCGATTGGGTTCTATAACCCTCGCCTGTGTGTTAGGCCCGGGGCTGATTGGGGCCAGAGCCAGCCCAAGGTACAAGCCAGCTGGGCTACCGCCCAGGGTGCCCCATTGTAGGGGCGCCGTGTGGGGCTCCTGGGCGGGGACGGGGCCACGCTTGTGTCGCACTCCCTGGGGCGGCACCATGCTCCCGGGGTCCCGGGGGTGCAAATGGCTCAGGCCGGCCCTGATTGGGGCACAGGGAGAGCTGGGGTGTCGGGGGGGTTTTGCTCGTGAGGCTTCAGGCAGGCAGCTGCAGCGCTCGGTGAGACCGGTGTGTGGCCTGTTTAGGAAGGTCTCCAGTCTGGGGGCTGTGAGGAGCCCCGAGTTTGAGCAACTCGCCCTCAGTGGTGCCCAGACCCGGCCTGGCCCGTTGGCACCGGCTCTGTGTGTGAGCTGCTAGGGCAGGGCCGGGGGATCGCGTCACCCAGCACCAGTGCTGCTGGCGGGGGCAGCTCCAAAGCTGGGGACAGGAGCCTGCAGGAGCTGCCATCGCCCGGGGCTGTGAGCAGCGCCGCCCGCTACCTGCGATCTCGCCCAGCTGAGAGTACAGCTGCTTCGCCCTCCCGCGCCTGCCCCTGCTGGGTGGCGCTGGCCTCGGGGGCGGGGGCTGGTAGACGGGGTCAGTCCAGTCTCTTGACCCGGGCAGCTCCATGTAGGGGCACCTGGCTGCAGAAAGAGACGTGTCAGGGCTGCAGCACCCGTAGTGGCCTAAGGGCCTGCCCCGCCCCTCCCCCGGCCTGGCCCCACCCCATCACGCCCCCTCCCCTGGCCTGGCCCTCCCTGCGCCTCCCTCGGCCTGGCCTGACCCTGTCACGCCCCCTCCTCCGGCCTGGCCCTACCCCATCACGCCCCCTCCCCTGGCCTGGCCCTCCCTGCGCCTCCCTCGGCCTGGCCTGACCCTGTCACGCCCCCTCCTCCGGCCTGGCTCTACCCCACCCCATCACGCCCCCTCCCCTGGCCTGGCCCTCCCTGCCCCTCCCTCGGCCTGGCCCGACCCTGTCACGCCCCCTCCCCAGCCTGGCCCTCCCCATCGCTCCCCCGGCCTGGTCCGACCCTGTCACACCCCTCCCCCGGCCTGCCCCTCCCCCGGCCTGGCCCTACCCCTTCACGCCCCTCCCCAGCCCTGCCATCCCGTCATGCCCCCTCCCTGGCCTGGCCCTTCCCAGCCTGACCTCCATCACACCCCTCCCAGTCCTACCCCGGCCTGGCCTGGCATAACCATGAGGGATGGTCAGCAGCCTGGAGACTAAGGGGTTAAAGATGTCCCTGTACCTAGCCAGGTATCTGGTCAGCCAATAGCAATTCAGGTAGGGATTTCAAACTGGGACAAAGGATTTTTAACTTTTCCTTCCTTTGTCTCTGAGCCAGTTTGCTCGCTAGCTACTGTGGGAGACAACAGACATGTCTCTCTCCAAGAAAAACTCTCTTCATAATGTGTAAGTAGGGTAAAGTCGAGATAAATGCGTCAGGTTTTATTGTTTTCTGGTTTGGGAATTTGGATCTGATGGCTGTGCTGTTAGAAATGGGGTTTCCTCTTTTGTAACCAAGTCCTGGGCCCATGGGGGTCCCCCATGCATATATTAATTGGTGACTTTTTCCATCTAGTCGTTATGCTTGCAACAGGAGTACTGTTTTGGATAATAAAAGTTATTTCTTTTTTTTTTTAACCCGGTATTGGTTCATTCTGTGTCCTGGAAAACCTGTCTGTGGGACCTGCAGGCCTCTGGCTAGGGGGCAGCAGCCACAGCCGGCAGCTGGTATTTTCTCTTTTCTTTTCAAGCTCTTTGGGGAAAAGCCGTTGGGGGGCCCGGGCTGGGTTCCAGTGCCCACCCCGCGTGTGGGTTCAACAGCACTTGATGGGGGCAGCGGATTCCCAAGATCCGGGGATTAGGATTTTGAGGGGAGGTTTTGTACCAAAGCCTGGAGAGATCAGATTTGGGGGCCCCCACTTCTGTGTTCATCGTGCCAGAGTGGGGAATTAGCCTTGACCCCTCCCCCATCACGCCCCTCCCTGACCCTTCCCCAGACCGGCCCTCCCCCATCACGCCCCTCCCTGACCCTTCCCCAGACCGGCCCTCCCCCATCACGCCCCTCCCTGACCCTTCCCCAGACCGGCCCTCCCCCATCACGCCCCTCCCTGACCCTTCCCCAGACCGGCCCTCCCCCATCACGCCCCTCCCTGACCCTTCCCCAGACCGGCCCTCCCCCATCACGCCCCTCCCTGACCCTTCCCCAGACCGGCCCTCCCCCATCACGCCCCTCCCTGACCCTTCCCCAGACCGGCCCTCCCCCATCACGCCCCTCCCTGACCCTTCCCCAGACCGGCCCTCCCCCATCACGCCCCTCCCTGACCCTTCCCCAGACCGGCCCTCCCCCATCACGCACCTCCCTGACCCTTCCCCAGACCGGCCCTCCCCCATCACGCCCCTCCCTGACCCTTCCCCAGACCGGCCCTCCCCCATCACGCCCCTCCCCAAGGCATTCCAGAGTGCAGGCCCCTGGACATCTCCTAGCAGGGAAAGCAAAGGGCTGAGCCCAGGGCTGACTGTGGCCTGCCAAGAGCTGAGCAGCAGGTGCCAGGGCCGAGGACGGGCCCCACACCCAGTGCCTGCCTGGGGGAGGGGCAGAGGTCACCTGGCTCACACGTCTGCTGTGAAGGGTGCTGGGGGCTGTGAATCAGGCAGGCACCCTGGGGGCTGCCACCGGGTCTGTGTCTGGCTGGGAGGGCCCCGGGCCCCGCAGACAGAACTCACAGTCAGACTGCAACTGGCTGGCAGGGCCACGTTTCACTCAGTCGCGCGTGGGCCTGCGGAACTCTCTGCCACAGGATGGGAGGGCAACCACTCAGGGAGGTTCCAGGAAGTCTCTCCCTGCCTGTGTGGAGCAGCGGGTGTGTCTCTGTGCACCCCCAGGGCAGCGTGTGGTGCCCTCCCTCTGGCCTGATTGGGCAGCTGCTCTTCAGGGGCGTGACGCACGTGTGGGTCTGCAGAGCGCCTGGGGCAGCCTGGCGTGTCTGCCTGGTGCTCTGACCAGCTCTGGGCCGCCGTGCCAGCGGGTGGCAGGCGCTGAGCCTGGCCGGGGGGCCGAGGTGCTCTGTGGTAGCCATGCGCAGCCTGGGGGGGCAGCTTGTGCCAGAGCCCGGGACGGACCCTCCTGCCTGGGAGCCGCCTCTGGGTTTGTGATGCAAACGGGCCAGCACAAGTCGGACCTCGGCTAGGCCACTGTGCTGTAGTGTGGGGCGCCCCCGAACCCGGCCGAGCCCCCCTCCCTGACCCCTGCTGAGCCCTCCCCTCTGAGCCCAGCTGTGCCCCCCTCCCCCCGAACCCGGCCGAGCCCCCCTCCCTGACCCCTGCTGAGCCCTCCCCTCTGAGCCCAGCTGTGCCCCCCCCCTCTGAGCCTGGCCGAGCCCCCCTCCCTGACCCCTGCTGAGCCGCCCCTCTGAGCCCAGCTGTGCCCCCCGCCCCTCTGAGCCCGGCCGAGCCCCCCTCCCTGATCCCTGCTGAGCCCTCCCCTCTGAGCCCAGCTGTGCCCCCCGCCCCTCTGAGCCTGGCCGAGCCCCCCTCCCTGACCCCTGCTGAGCCCTCCCCTCTGAGCCCAGCTGTGCCCCCCGCCCCTCTGAGCCTGGCCGAGCCCCCCTCCCTGACCCCTGCTGAGCCCTCCCCTCTGAGCCTGGCTGTGCCCCCCGCCCCTCTGAGCCTGGCCGAGCCCCCCTCCCTGACCCCTGCTGAGCCGCCCCTCTGAGCTCAGCTGTGCCCCCCGCCCCTCTGAGCCCGGCCGAGCCCCCCTCCCTGACCCCTGCTGAGCCGCCCCTCTGAGCCCAGCTGTGCCCCCCGCCCCTCTGAGCCTGGCCGAGCCCCCCTCCCTGACCCCTGCTGAGCCCTCCCCTCTGAGCCCAGCTGTGCCCCCCCCCTCTGAGCCTGGCCGAGCCCCCCTCCCTGACCCCTGCTGAGCCCTCCCCTCTGAGCCCAGCTGTGCCCCCCTCCCCCCAAGCCCGGCCGAGCCCCCCTCCCTGACCCCTGCTGAGCCCTCCCCTCTGAGCCCAGCTGTGCCCCCCCCCTCTGAGCCTGGCCGAGCCCCCCTCCCTGACCCCTGCTGAGCCCTCCCCTCTGAGCCCAGCTGTGCCCCCCGCCCCTCTGAGCCTGGCCGAGCCCCCCTCCCTGACCCCTGCTGAGCCCTCCCCTCTGAGCTCAGCTGTGCCCCCCGCCCCTCTGAGCCTGGCCGAGCCCCCCTCCCTGACCCCTGCTGAGCCCTCCCCTCTGAGCCCAGCTGTGCCCCCCGCCCCTCTGAGCCTGGCCGAGCCCCCCTCCCTGACCCCTGCTGAGCCCTCCCCTCTGAGCCCAGCTGTGCCCCCCTCCCCCCGAGCCCGGCCGAGCCCCCCTCCCTGACCCCTGCTGAGCCCTCCCCTCTGAGCCCAGCTGTGCCCCCCTCCCCCCGAGCCCGGCCGAGCCCCCCTCCCTGACCCCTGCTGAGCCCTCCCCTCTGAGCCCAGCTGTGCCCCCCCCCTCTGAGCCTGGCCGAGCCCCCCTCCCTGACCCCTGCTGAGCCCTCCCCTCTGAGCCCAGCTGTGCCCCCCCCCTCTGAGCCTGGCCGAGCCCCCCTCCCTGACCCCTGCTGAGCCCTCCCCTCTGAGCTCAGCTGTGCCCCCCCCCTCTGAGCCTCCCTGACCCCTGCTGAGCCCTCCCCTCTGAGCCCAGCTGTGCCCCCCGCCCCTCTGAGCCTGGCCGAGCCCCCCTCCCTGACCCCTGCTGAGCCCTCCCCTCTGAGCTCAGCTGTGCCCCCCGCCCCTCTGAGCCTGGCCGAGCCCCCCTCCCTGACCCCTGCTGAGCCCTCCCCTCTGAGCCCAGCTGTGCCCCCCCCCTCTGAGCCTGGCCGAGCCCCCCTCCCTGACCCCTGCTGAGCCCTCCCCTCTGAGCCCAGCTGTGCCCCCCGCCCCTCTGAGCCTCCCTGACCCCTGCTGAGCCCTCCCCTCTGAGCCTGGCTGTGCCCCCCTCCCCCCGAGCCCGGCCGAGCCCCCCTCCCTGACCCCTGCTGAGCCCTCCCCTCTGAGCCCAGCTGTGCCCCCCGCCCCTCTGAGCCTCCCTGACCCCTGCTGAGCCCTCCCCTCTGAGCCCAGCTGTGCCCCCCGCCCCTCTGAGCCCGGCCGAGCCCCCCTCCCTGACCCCTGCTGAGCCCTCCCCTCTGAGCCCAGCTGTGCCCCCCGCCCCTCTGAGCCCGGCCGTGCCCCCCTCCCTGACCCCTGCTGAGCCCTCCCCTCTGAGCCCAGCTGTGCCCCCAGCCCCTCTGAACCCGGCCGAGCCCCCCTCCCTGACCCCTGCTGAGCCCTCCCCTCTGAGCCCAGCTGTGCCCCCCGCCCCTCTGAGCCTGGCCGAGCCCCCCTCCCTGACCCCTGCTGAGCCCTCCCCTCTGAGCCCAGCTGTGCCCCCCGCCCCTCTGAGCCCGGCCGAGCCCCCCTCCCTGACCCCTGCTGAGCCCTCCCCTCTGAGCCCAGCTGTGCCCCCAGCCCCTCTGAGCCCGGCCGAGCCCCCCTCCCTGACCCCTGCTGAGCCCTCCCCTCTGAGCTCAGCTGTGCCCCCCGCCCCTCTGAGCCTGGCCGAGCCCCCCTCCCTGACCCCTGCTGAGCCCTCCCCTCTGAGCCCAGCTGTGCCCCCCGCCCCTCTGAGCCTCCCTGACCCCTGCTGAGCCCTCCCCTCTGAGCCCAGCTGTGCCCCCCGCCCCCTCGAGCCCGGCCGAGCCCCCCTCCCTGACCCCTGCTGAGCCCTCCCCTCTGAGCCCAGCTGTGCCCCCCGCCCCCTCGAGCCCGGCCGAGCCCTCCCCCGAACCCGGTCAAGGCCTCTCTGCTGCCAAGGCTCAGGCAGCTCCGGCCCAGCCGCAGCCCCTACCCAGGAGAGCCAGGACCCTCTGCAGCTGCTCCTCCTTCCGCGGGTCCGGCCACAGCAGCCTCTTCAGCACCAGCGAGAAGAGCAGGGTGAGCCCGGCCACCTGTGGCAGAGGCACCGGCTGAGGCTGGGCCATGGGGGAGACGAACCCGCGCGGCCGGTCCGCTGTGTCGGAGGGGCTGTTTGGGGGGGGCTGTGTCGGGGGGGGGAGCTGGCAGGACTCAGCCGGCTGCGGGGAGACGGCCGTGGGGGCGGGGGCCCTGGCGACTGGCCTGAGGATCCCTTCGCTGGATTCACAGCCCCATAGCCCCTACTGCTGGGCACTGGCTGGGGGTCGCTCTGGGCTGGGGAGCAGGGGGGCGCTGTCCCCTCTGGGAGGGGGGCCCCAGGGAGAGGGGCCCCTGAGGGGCTCACGGCAGAGGCGGGTGGCTGGAGGCCCTGAGAGGCGCCGTCCCGGAGGCGGAGGGGGGGCCCCAGGTGAGAGAGGCCCCGCGAGGGGGTCGCCGCACTGGAGGGGGGGGGCCTGCCCGGGAACAGATGGGCTGAGCGTGGGCACCACCTGTGAGTCGTGAGGCTGGGACCGGTGGCCGTGGCTGCGCTGTGGCTGGGGCCTTTGGCTCTCCTGGGGCTGTGACCCACGGCCGGGGGCCGTGGCTGGGGCCCGCGGCCGTGGTTATACTGTGGCCGGGGCCCGCGGCCGTGGTTATACTGTGGCCGGGGCCCCGCGGCCGTGGTTATACCGTGACTGGGGCCCGTGGCCGGGGCCTGTGGCCGTGGTTATACCGGGGCTGGAGCCCGTGGCCGTGGTTATACCGGGGCCGGGGCCCGTGGCCGTGGTTATACCGTGACTGGGGCCCGTGGCCGGGGCCTGTGGCCGTGGTTATACCGGGGCTGGAGCCCGTGGCCGTGGTTATACCGTGACTGGGGCCCGTGGCCGTGGTTATACCGGGGCTGGAGCCCGTGGCCGTGGTTATACCGTGACTGGGGCCCGTGGCCGGGGCCTGTGGCCGTGGTTATACCGGGGCTGGAGCCCGTGGCCGTGGTTATACCGGGGCTGGAGCCCGTGGCCGTGGTTATACCGGGGCTGGAGCCCGTGGCCGTGGTTATACCGGGGCTGGGCCCGTGGCTGTGGTTATACCGTGACTGGGGCCCACGGCCGTGGTTATACCGGGGCTGGAGCCCGTGGCCGTGGTTATACCGGGGCCGGGGGCCCGTGGCCGTGGTTATACCGGGGCTGGGCCTGTGGCCGTGGTTATACCGGGCCGTGGTTATACCGGGGCTGGGCCCGTGGCCGTGGTTATACCGGGGCTGGAGCCCGTGGCCGTGGTTATACCGGGGCTGGAGCCCGTGGCCGTGGTTATACCGGGGCCGGGGCCCGTGGCCGTGGTTATACCGGGGCGGGGCCTGTGGCCGTGGTTATACCGGGCCGTGGTTATACCGGGGCGGGGCCTGTGGCCGTGGTTATACCGGGCCGTGGTTATACCGGGGCCGGGGCCCGTGGCCGTGGTTATACCGGGGCCCGTGGCCGTGGTTATACCGGGGCGGGGCCTGTGGCCGTGGTTATACCGGGGCTGGGCCCGTGGCCGTGGTTATACCGGGGCTGAGCTGTGCTTTGCACGTGGGTCTCTCTTTACCTTCAGTGGCTGCATTAGGAAGATGCTCTGGAGCAGAGAGAGCAGCATGGAGACGACCCAGCTGGTGGCCTGCTGCCTGTCCAGCTGCAGGCTGAGGAGCACGGTGAAGTAGGCGGAGGCCAGGCAGGCCCCAGCCAGGGTGAGCCAGCAGAGGAACAGCGCCTCTCTGGGGCGCCGGCAGGGGAGGCCGGGCTGGCACGCGCGGGGCTCCGCGATGGGGAAGCTCCTCCCGCCCCTGGAAGGAGGAGAGGCGGTCAGGGGCGCGCCAGCCCTCGCCGGCAGCGCAAGGAAAGCGGCCGCGGCGCCTGGTACCTGGCCGACCCGGGCTCCTGCTGCGGGCGGGGCTGCTCCAGCTGCTCCACAAGGCTCTGCAGCTGCCTGGCAGCCTGCGCGTGGCCGTCCAGCGCTCGGAGCTGGCCCGGCAGCGGCCCCAGCACGTGGCTCAGGTAGCTGCTGAGGTGGCCCCAGCTCTCTGAAAGAGCAGGTGCCGCAGCGTCACTCCTGTTTGCCAGGCCCCTTGCTCCCCCGCTCGGTGGGGGATTGGTGGGGTCAGGGGGCCAAGGCGCGGGGGGTCAGCGGGGTCAGGGCGCTGGGGGTCGGCGGGGTCAGGGCGCTGGGGGGTTGGTGGGGTCAGGGGGCCAAGGCGCTGGGGGTCGGCGGGGTCAGGGCGCTGGGGGGTTGGTGGGGTCAGGGGGCCAAGGCGCTGGGGGTCGGCGGGGTCAGGGCGCTGGGGGGTTGGTGGGGTCAGGGGGCCAAGGCGCTGGGGGTCGGCGGGGTCAGGGCGCTGGGGGGTTGGTGGGGTCAGGGGGCCAAGGCGCTGGGGGTCGGCGGGGTCAGGGCGCTGGGGGGTTGGTGGGGTCAGGGGGCGAAGGCGCTGGGGGTTGGTGGGGTCAGTGGGGCCAAGGTGCGGGGGGCTCTGTGGGGTGACCCACTGGGAAGGTGAAGAGCTGGGCCAGTCCCGGAGGCTGCCAGCCGCTGGGCTGGGAACTGCCCCAGCGCCCCAGGTGGGAGCTGCCGCACGGGAGGGCGAGGGCCAGGCAGGCGTGGCAGGGGCGGCTGGCTGCGCGCCGGGGCAGGGCTCGGGCTGGCGGGCAGCAGGGCGACCGAGGCCGGTGTCCGTACCGGTGACCAGGCAGGGCTGGCCCGGCTCCCCGTCCCGGCGGCTGGCCCTCTGGAGCTCCGAGCCCACCCGGCGGCAGAGGCTGTGCACGAGCTGGGGGACGCTGTCCATCTCCTGGGGTAGAGCCTCCGGCTCCAGGCCGGGCTGGGTCCTGGACAGAAGGCCCAGCGTGTCCTGCAGCTCCTGCAAGGGACAGACGCCGGGACGTGGCTGCCCTGCCCAGTGCCACCGCGTCCGGCGGGGCCCTTCCCCGTCGCCAAGGGGCCAGGCTGGGCAGGCGGCTGGAACCGGCGGGTGAGTTCGGAGCCGGCTCCCTGCCTGGCCCCTGGGAGCACGCTGCCCCCCGCGCAGGACCTGCTACCACACGGGGCAACCCCCAGCTGGGGGTCCGGGGAGGCGTTCCTGCAGCGTGGGGCAGCAGCCCAGCATGAGGGACCTGGGGGGGCGGCTCTGGGGGCCACAGGGGAGGAGGCCCCACTCCGGGCTCACCTGCCTGATGCGTGTCAGGGGGGCGGCGTGGCGCGGGGGGGCCGAGGCCCGCGGCAGCTGGCCAGTGGCGTGGGGCAGCGGCAGCCCCTGGGGCGGGAGCAGCTGGAAGAGGCGCACGACGGCCAGGTTCACGGGGAGCAGGATGAGCGCGGTCTGCAGGCTGGCCAGCAGCTCCCTCCAGCTCAGCGCCACAGGCCCTGCCACAGGGAGAGGCGCCGTCAGGGAGAAACTGAGGCACCGCCAGGGCCACAGCAGCTGTGGGGCCCGGTGTGGCATGAGGGGTTTGAATGGGAGCACGGCCCCACAGCTGGGGCAGGGATGTGAGGAGCCGTGCTGGAGCCGGGCCTGCGCTGGTGGGTCGCCTGCCCAGGGAGAGGGGTGGGACCCAGCCTCTAGGGCGCCACAAGGGCCCCAAGCGCTGCCAGGTGCCCCCGCGGGGCGGCCGGTCCCCGCAGGTCCCTTGGGCGTGTCATCGGCCCCAGCGTCTGCCTGGTTGGTCCTGGTGCATCGGGCCCCGGCTTGGGCTGCTTCGGACCCCCTGGCCTAGTGCGCTAGGCCCCGAAGGCCCCCCCTGCAGCCAGCACAGAGGGGCAGGGCCCGGCGGGGGGTTAAGGACGAGTCGATACCCCCCCTTGCTCTCTCTACCGGATAGAGGCAGCCTAAGGCGGGGAGAGGGGGAGCTTCAAGGGGCAAAGCTGCAGGGAGCCGGGATCAGCTGGGGGGGCTCCGCGTGGCATTGCAAAGTGGCCCCGCAGCATGGAGCCCGGAGTCCCCCGCTGCCCCAGCTCCGTGACAGCACATCCGCCTGGAAATGCACTAGAGCCCCCAGCCCTGCCCCCCGCTCCTGCCCCCGCCCCACCCTCACGGGAGCGCCCCCAGCCCTGCCCCCCGCTCCTGCCCCCGGCCCCGCCCTCATGGGAGCCCCCAGCCCTGCCCCCGCTCCTGCCCCCGCCCCACCCTCATGGGAGCGCCCCCAGCCCTGCCCCCCGCTCCTGCCCCCGGCCCCGCCCTCATGGGAGCCCCCAGCCCTGCCCCCGCTCCTGCCCCCGGCCCGCCCTCATGGGAGCCCCCAGCCCTGCCCCCGCTCCTGCCCCCACCCCACCCTCATGGGAGCGCCCCCAGCCCTGCCCCCGCTCCTGCCCCCGGCCCGCCCTCATGGGAGCCCCCAGCCCTGCCCCCGCTCCTGCCCCCGGCCCCACCCTCATGGGAGCCCCCAGCCCTGCCCCCGCTCCTGCCCCCGGCCCCACCCTCATGGGAGCCCCCAGCCCTGCCCCCGCTCCTGCCCCCGGCCCCACCCTCATGGGAGCCCCCAGCCCTGCCCCCGCTCCTGCCCCCGGCCCGCCCTCATGGGAGCGCCCCCAGCCCTGCCCCCGCTCCTGCCCCCGGCCCGCCCTCATGGGAGCGCCCCCGGCCCTGCCCCCGCTCCTGCCCCCGGCCCGCCCTCATGGGAGCGCCCCCAGCCCTGCCCCCGGCCCGCCCTCATGGGAGCCCCCGGCCCTGCCCCCGCTCCTACCCCCGGCCCCGCCCTCATGGGAGCCCCCGGCCCTGCCCCCCGCCCCTACCCCCGCCCCGCCCTCATGGGAGCCCCCGGCCCTGTCCCCGCCCCTACCCCCGCTCCGCCCTTATGGGAGCCCCCGTCTCACCTGGCTCCAGGGCCCCCTGGCTGCCGGCCCCAGGGGGGTCCCTCCAGAACAGGATGTTGATGAGCATGGTGCACAGCAGGAGGGTCAGGCAGCAGGCCAGGCGCTGGAGCCGCGTGAAGGGGTCCCAGGGGCAGCGGGTCAGCACCGACAGCCACAGGTGCTCCTGCGTCACCTTGTCCACCAGCGCCGACCAGAACAGCCGCCTGGGGGGGGGAAGGGAGAGGCACTGGCTGTGGCTGCTCGCAGGCAGGAGCTAAGGGGGGGCAGGAGTCGGGGGGCTGAGTGGAGACACAGGAGCTGGGCAGGAGGCTGGGGAGCTGGGGGGGCGGGGAGGGCGGAGGCGGGGGAGCTGGGGGGCGGAGGCGGGGGCCCGGGAGCGGGGGGGCGGAGGCCCGGGAGCGGGGGGGGGGGGGCGGGCGGAGGCGCTCACCTGGCGCAGAGCAGCTGGCTGCGGGAGGCGGCGGGGAAGAGCCGGTCGCGCTGGCAGTCGCCCAGGTCTGCAGCCAGCCAGGTGCTGCAGAGGAAATGCCACTTCCTCCGCGCGGCCACCTCGCTGACCACCACCTGCCGCACGTACCTGCGCGGGCAGCAGCCCCGTCAGGGCCCCGCCCGGGTACCCGCCGCCCCTCCCCCACTGCCCCCCCCGCGCCCGGGGCCCCGCCGCCCCTCCCCCACTGGCCCCGCCCGGGGCCCCGCCGCCCCTCCCCCACTGCCCCCCCGCGCCCGGGGCCCCGCCGCCCCTCCCCCACTGCCCCCCCCGCGCCCGGGGCCCTGCCGCCCCTCCCCCACTGCCCCCCCCGCGCCCGGGTACCCGCCGCCCCTCCCCCACTGCCCCCCCCGCGCCCGGGGCCCCGCCGCCCCTCCCCCACTGCCCCCCCCGCGCCCGGGTACCCGCCGCCCCTCCCCCACTGCCCCCCCCCGCGCCCGGGTACCCGCCGCCCCTCCCCCACGAAGTGTCTCGCTCGGTTCCGTACCAGGAGGGGCTGGGCCCGGCGTTGTCGTGCCAGAGCCGCACGTGGTGCAGCTCCCCCAGGGCGCGCCGGGTGCGGACCAGGAAGACATCGGCCCCCCCGCGCTCCAACACGGGCTTGTGGGGGTCCCGCAGGCAGCACGGCTCGCTCCGGCCCTCGCTCCCGTACAGCGTCAGCACCACCTGCGCCGAGAGCCCAGCGCTGCAGCCCCCCGGCCCCCCAGGGCCGCAGAGCCCCCCCGGCCCCCCCCGGGGCGCAGAGCCCCCCCGGCCCCCCCCCGTCCCTCGCTCCCGTACAGCGTCAGCACCACCTGCGCCCGAGAGCCCAGCGCTGCAGCCCCCCGGCCCCCCCCGGGGCGCAGGGCCCCCCCGGCCCCCCCCCGGGGCGCAGAGCCCCCCCGGCCCCTCTGGCCCCCCCCGGGGCGCAGAGCCCCCCCGACCCCCCCCGGGGTGCAGAGCCCCCCCGGACCCCCCCGGGGCGCAGAGCCCCCCCGGCCCCCGCCCGGCCCCCGCCCCTCCGGCCCCTCCCGGGGCGCAGAGCCCCCCCGACCCCCCCCGGGGTGCAGAGCCCCCCCGGGGCGCAGAGCCCCCCCGGCCCCCCCCGGGGCGCAGAGCCCCCCCGGCCCCCCGTCCCTCGCTCCCGTACAGCGTCAGCACCACCTGCGCCCGAGAGCCCAGTGCTGCAGCCCCCCCGGCCCCCCCCCGGGCCGCAGAGCCCCCCACCGGCCCCGCTCCCGGGGCGCAGACACCCCCGGCCCTGCCCCCCCCCCGGCCCCGCTCCCAGGGTGCAGACACCCCCCTGGCCCTGCCCCCCCTGGCCCCGCTCCCGGGGCGCAGACCCCCCCCGGCCCTGCCCCCCCTGGCCCCGCTCCTGGGGCGCAGACCCCCCCCCAGCCCTGCCCCATCCTGCACAGCGACCCGCCTGGCACAGACCCCGGTGCACCCCTCCCCTTGCCGCACAGAACTCGCCCCGCCCCCTGCAGTCACCCCCCAGCTGGTGGCACGAGCCGCCTCTGGCGCGGCCCTGGCCGGGGCTGTGTTGGCAGGACCCCCTGGCCCCGTGGGCACCAGCCCCCCGAGCTGCCTGGCGGGAGCGGTGGAGACGGGGCCCGCAGCGCCCGGCCTACCTTGGCCGTCGTGGCTGCTGCCCGGCGGTAGCCAGTGAAGACCTGCACCACGTACCGGACGGGAGCCCCGGGGTCGCTGTCTGCCAGGACCGTGACCTTCACCTGGAGCCCCGGGAAAGCGGCCTGAGCAAGAGCCTGGCAGGCCAGGAGCAGCGCGGCGCAGCCTCTGGCCGTGGGCACTGGGCCTGTTAGCCCTGCCAGCCGGGGTGCAGCGCCCTGGGCCCCTAACTGTGTGCTGTGCCGCAGGCAGCCCGTGGGCAGGGCCCCCGCCAGACACCCCCGCTCGGGCTCCAGCCAGGGCCAAGCTGGGCCGCAGGGCCCTTGCACCCGTGTGCAGCGGCTCTTTGCCCGGCTCCCCTCCATAAGCCCATGAGAATGGGCCCCGCCCTGGTTCTGCAAGGGATAACCAGCCCTGGGGGAGGGCTGGGCCAGGAGCCAGCAGGTAACAGCCAATCAGGGCCCAGCTGGCTGGGGGGGCAGCAGGGGAGGGGAGGACAGAGGGTACCTGAGAGGGGCGGGGCTGGGGAGCGCTGGCCAGGTGAGGCCCAGAGGCAGGCACCTGAGGCTACCAGGGCTGCAGGGAGGCCCCAGGCAGGTCCACCCCCCGCCAGTGCTGAGTGGCCAGATGACGCTGGGCAGGGTCACTGAGGCACGGTGGGCACAGGGGCTTTGGGGCTCACTGCGGGGGCTGCGGCAGGGCACCGCCCTCTGGGCGGGTGGGGGTCCAAACGCAAGGGGGCGGTGCTGTTCACAGGGAGGAGCAGGCATGACACCAGCCAGAAGGGGGCGCTCCAGCACTGATTCCCTGCGTGAACAGCAGGCGTTGGGACCGCCCAGCGTCCTGTCGGCCCACAGCGGCCAAGCCCGGGTGCTCAGAGGGGTGAACAGAGCAGGGAACCATCCAGTGATCATCTCCCGTCGCCCATCCCCAGCCCTGACAAACACCATCCTGCCCATCCTGCCCAGCGGCCATTGATGGACCCAACCTCCATGAATTTATCTAACACTGTTAAAGTCCTGGCCTTCTTATGATCCTCTGGCAAGGAGTTCCACAGGTTGACTGTGCCTGCTCCCTATTAATTTCATGTGGTGACCCCTAGTTCTTATATTGCCGTAACAAGTAAATAACTTTTCCTTATTCCCTTTTCCCACACCTCTCATGATTTTATAGCCCTCTATCATATCCCCCCTCAGTCTCCTCTTTTCTGAGCTGAAAAGTCCCCGTCCTTTTAATCTCTCTTCACATGGGACCTGTTCCAAACCCCTTGTCCTTTTTGTTGCCCTTTCTGCACCTTTTCCAATGCCCGTATTTGTTTTTTGCGATGAGATGACCACATCTGCAGGCAGGGTTCCAGCTGTGGGCATCCCATGGTTTCCATAGAGGCAGTAGGCTAGTCTCTGCCCCTTTGCTAATGGTTCCTAGCAGTCTCGCTGCGGCGCGCGCGTGCCTGTCTCCACAGCGCCCCTGACACTCGAGGGGCTGGAGCTCTGCGTGCCTGGCTGGTTCCCAGTGGGCGCTGCTCAGCGCGTCACCCGCACCGGGTCGTGTTCGGTACCTTTCTCCCATCCGCCTGGTCTCTCCTCCAGGCCCACACGGCAGCCAGTCCGTGCAGCAGCAGCAGGCTGGCCAGCAGGGCCACCCCCACGGGGTTGCTGGCCACCTTGCGGAGCAGCCTGCCCGTGTCCTGCACCCTCACGGTCCTGGGCACCACGAAGAAGGAGCTGCCAAAGGCGCTGAGGTGGCTGCACAGACACTGGCTGCTGCTGACGGTGCTCCGAGGCCCCACCTGCAGAACAGGCCCCTTGACTCCTGGCCCTGCCCTGGCTGAGCCGGAGCCCCAAGCCACTGGGGCTCAGCAGGCGCGGCTGCCGTCTGGCCATGGCTCCGCACTGGACAGCCTGGAAGGGCTTTGGCTGCCCCGCCCTGGGGCTGTGCCAGCTCCTCTCCCAACGCCTGCGGCTCCAGCGCCCTGCCTGCAGCCCTCGGCTGCCAGGACCCTCCACCAGGGCCAGGGAGGCAGGTCCCGGCGGCTCCCTTCCCTCCGGCAGCGCCAGGCGGGGCCACTGGGTCTCCTGCTGTCCCGCACAAGCCCCAGTGCTCAGAGCTCGCACGCCCGGCTCCGCTCCTGGGGGCAGAGCTGCTGGGACGCCTGCCCACACAGCGGCAATTCCCAGACTGCCCCCTTCCCTGCCCTGCTCCCACTCCCAGCCCTGGCCCCGCTCCTGGCCCCCTCCCAGCCCCATCCCCACCCCCACCCCGCTCCCAGCCCCGCGCCCTGGCCCCACTCCCCAGCCCTGGTGTCGGAGTGGGCTTTTATATTTCTATTTCAGGTTTAGTATGTAGTAATGTCTGACTTCATTTCATCCTGCCGGACCGGTGTCAAGGCAGGGACAGGCCCGCTAGGTAAATGCACACGTCCGTGTTTTAAGGGTTAGTAAGTAGAAGGCAGGCCCTTGTACTGTGTCTCTGTTACTAAGATTAGAGGAATGTTGAAGGCCTGAGCCACATGTGAACTGTTCTGGTGACAAGAGTCAGTAAGGTTCAATTTCCAATGCTTTTTGCTTTTCCCCAATATAAAACACTGCTGGCTGCATACCTTAGAGGGGCTCTGTGAAAGGCTGTTTGTGTGCATGAGAGCTGTATGCATCAGGAAGAGCGAGGGCGAGAAGGCTGTCATTAAAGCCAGATGGTCAAGAGAGAAGCGGGAGAACACGGGGTGAAGACAGACTCATCAGCGTCAGAAAATCATCAGTGCGCATCAAGGAAGGGGGCAGATTGACGGCTCTGAAGGTGAAGGCTGGCACCCCCAAAGACAACTGATTAACAGGCCAGGACAGGCCGACCTCTCGGGGGTGTTTTGGAATGTTAATTTCAAAAGCTAACACCGATTAAGGAGCAAGCGGTCACAGACTGACAGCAGAACCCACAGCCTTCAACAGGGAAAGGGGACTATAAAAGCAGGCTGCTTTGCCATGGAACTTTGGGTTCGTCTTGCCACAACTCCAGGAGCATCAGCTCGCGACCGCCAGAGCCCGGCTCCCCTCTGCGATCAATGTGGCCACTGGATTGGTCCAGACTTGGACTGGTAACTATGGCGGCGACTGGCGGGACGGTGTGCACGGGGCGTGAGTGACTGACTGACCTGCAGATGCTACTGTTGGATTCTCAGGAAATGCGGCCTGCTGCCTTCCCCCCTTGAAAAGATCTCGTGTGCTTTGAATGGCCGTAGCACCAGCCCCACGCCCAGCCCTGGCTCCGCTCTCTGGCCCCAGGCTGCCCACTCCTCACCTGGCAGCCGTCCTGCCTCCAGGCCTGCTGGCGGGGGTCCCAGAAGTGGCACTGTGTGGCCAGCGTGGTGATGGTGTAGGTCACGGGGCCTGGCAGCTCTTGCGCTGGGCTCTGCTGTACCACGGCCCGGATGTGGTAGGGCCCTGGGCCACCCTGCAGCCTTGCGGGAGGCACTACCCACGTGTAGTTGTCACCTGCGGGCAAAGCACCAATCGCTCGGCTGGGTGGGGAAGCATCAGGGCTGGGGTGAAAGAGGGAGAGTGGGGGGGCAGGAGAGGGGGAGTGGCGGGGGGCCCAGGATGGGGCGGGAGGAGGGGAGAGTGGGGGGGCAGGAGAGGGTGATTGATGGGGCGGGAGGAGGGGAGAGTGGGGGGGCAGGAGAGGGTGATTGGTGGGGGCCCAGGATGGGGCGGGAGGAGGGGAGAGTGGGGGGGCAGGAGAGGGTGATTGGTGGGGGCCCAGGATGGGGCGGGAGGAGGGGAGAGTGGGGGGGCAGGAGAGGGGGAGTGGCGGGGGGGCCCAGGCTGGGGCGGGAGGGGAGCAGCGGGGGGGCCCAGCCTGGGCAGGAGGGGAGAGCGGGGGAGGCAGGCTGGGGCGGGAGGGGAGTGGGGGGGGGGGACCAGGCTGGGGCGGGAGGGGAAAGCGGGGGGGCCCAGCCTGGGGTGGGAGGGGAGCAGTGGGGGGGCCCAGCCTGGGCAGGAGGAGAGAGCGGGGGGGCAGGCTGGGGCAGGAGGGGAAAGCGGGGGGGGACCAGGCTGGGGCGGGAGGGGAGCAGTGGGGGGCCCAGCCTGGGCAGGAGGAGAGAGCGGGGGGGCAGGCGGGGGGGACCAGGCTGGGGCGGGAGCGGAGCAGCGGGGGGGACCAGGCTGGGGCGGGAGGGGAGCAGCAGGGGGGCCCAGCCTGGGCAGGAGGGGAGAGCGGGGGGGGCAGCCTGGGCAGGAGGGGAGAGCGGGGGGGGCAGGCTGGGCAGGAGGGGAGAGCGGGGGGGCAGGCTGGGCAGGAGGGGAGCGGTGGGGGTGCAGGCTGGGCAGGAGGGGAGAGCGGGGGGGCAGGCTGGGCAGGAGGGGAGCGGTGGGGGTGCAGGCTGGGCAGGAGGGGAGCGGTGGGGGTGCAGGCTGGGGCGGGAGGGGAGAGCGGGGGGGCGCAGGCTGGGGCGGGAGGGGAGCAGTGGGCGGGCCCAGCCTGGGCAGGAGGGAAGCGGCAGGGGACCAGGCTGGGGCGGGAGCGGAGCGGCGGGGGGGCCCAGCCTGGGCTGAAGGGGAGAGCGGGGGGGGCCCAGCCTGGGGTGGGAGGGGAGCAGTGGGCGGGCCCAGCCTGGGCGGGAGGGGAGCGGCGGGGGGGCCCAGCCTGGGCAGGAGGGCAGAGCGGGGGGGCAGGCCGGGGCGGGAGGGAAGCGGCGGGGGACCAGGCTGGGGCGGGAGGGGAGCGGCGGGGGGGCAGGCTGGGGCGGGAGGGGAGCGGGGGATGCTCCCGGGGGTTGGCTGCTGGGCCTTACCCGGGTGCTGCCCGTGGGCCGTAGGCAGGGTGGTGCTGAGGAGGGTGCCGGTGCCGTTGGGCGGGTGCAGGAGGCCCAGGTGCAGCCGGAGGAGCAGGGGGGCGTCGGGCAGCACTCGGACGACCAGGGCTGCCTCGGGGGATGTGATGTTCACCTGGATCACAAACTCCCCGGTGCCGGTGCTGAGGCCGGTGGAGCTCGTCTCGGGGGGCTCCTCTCGCCACAGCCCGATCTGCCAGGGCACAGGGCCTCAGGTGCTTGCCCCACGGCACCGGCCTGGGCTCCCAGGCGCCAGGGGGTGCTGGGCCTGGCGCCGGTGCCCGGAGACTGGCCGGGGTGGGGCAGGGCGCTGGAGATGGGAGGCCCAGGCTCACATGGCCCCGTCCATTCGGCGACGAGGCAGAGCTGGGTCGGCACCGTCCCTCTCTACTTCCCACCACTGCCCAAGGCCCAGTCGCCTGGCGAGACCCCTGATCTGACACCCAACATCCAGCGGGACCCTCCTAGGGGCGCCAGGTGTCCGGTTCTCTACCGCACAGGCCGGTACTTGCGCCCTCTGGCCGGTGGAAACAGTCAGAAAATACGGGACACGTGCAATGCGCAAAGTCGGTATTTTCTGAATTCCCGGCTGGGCACCGGAGGGAAGCCTAGCGGGGGCGGGGCCGCGATTGGTGCTAGGAGCCTGTGGTCGTGTGCAAAAGGGGAGGGGGTCCGGGACTCCCAGCCACTCCCCCCACCCGGCTTTTGCACGCGACCAGAGGCTCCCAGCGCCAATCGCGGCCCCACCTCCCAGCTGGGAGCCTCTGGTTGGTGCAAAAGCCGGGCGGGGGGAGTGGCTCCCAGACCCGCCCCCACCCGTCCAGCTTCTACTAGCAACTCGAGGGAGTGCCTGCCGGGGGCGCGGCCCCTTGGAGTCCAGCTGCGGCCAGTGGCTGCACCCCCCCCGCCAGCTCCGCTTCCCGCCCCCCTTCCTCCGCCCCCCCTCCTGTCCAGCCCCACGGCCCCCAACCCACCCCAGTTCTGCTTCCCGTCCTCCCTTCCTCCGCCCCCCCCTCCTGTCCAGCCCCCTGCCCCCGATCAAGTGTGTCCAGTATTTTGGGGGGAGGGTCTACCCGGTAACCCTACATGGGTCTGTCTACACTAGGCCCCTAGTTCGAACTAGGGAGGCTAATGGAGGCATTCGAACTTGCAAATGAAGCCCGGGATTTAAATATTCCGCGCTTGATTTGCATCTTCCCGGCCGGTCGCCATTTTAGAAATGTACAAGTCCGGACTGCGAGCCCGCGGCTACACGCGGCAGGGACCCGGAACTGCCAATTACAGCCCTAAGTCGAAATACTGTTCACCCCATTCCGGGAGAGATAACAGGGAGTGCGAACTGGGGGCTAGTGTAGACGTGCCCCACGCCTGGCCTGTGCTCAGCAACGGGACTGCTGGAAGACCTGCCACCCGGAAGCACTTCCCAGGTGGCCCCACACTCTAGCCCGGCTCCGCGTGCCCCACTCCCGGCCCCACTCCCGGCTCCCCGTGCCCCACTCCCGGCCCTGCGTGCCCCACTCCCGGCTCTGCGTGCCCCACTCCCGGCTCCCCGTGCCCCACTCCCGGCCCCACTCCCGGCTCCCCGTGCCCCACTCCCGGCCCCACTCCCGGCCCCACTCCCGGCTCCGCGTGCCCCACTCCCGGCTCCCCGTGCCCCACTCCCGGCCCCACTCCCGGCTCTGCGTGCCCCACTCCCGGCCCCACTCCCGGCTCCCCGTGCCCCACTCCCGGCCCCACTCCCGGCTCCGCGTGCCCCACTCCCGGCTCCACGTGCCCCACTCCCGACCCCACTTCCGGCTCCCCGTGCCCCACTCCCGGATCCCCATGCCCCACTCCCGGCCCCACTCCCAGCTCCGCGTGCCACACTCCCGACCCCAGTCCCGGCTCCCCGTGCCCCAGTCCCAGCCCCACTCCCGGCCCCAGTCCTGGCTCCCTGTGCCCCACTCCTGGCTCCCCGTGCCCCAGTCCCAGCTCCCCGGGCCCCACTCCCGGCCCCACTCCCGGCTCCGCGTGCCCCACTCCCGGCCCTGCGTGCCCCACTCCCGGCTCTGCGTGCCCCACTCCCGGCTCCCCGTGCCCCACTCCCGGCCCCACTCCCAGCTCCGCGTGCCACACTCCCGACCCCAGTCCCGGCTCCCCGTGCCCCAGTCCCAGCCCCACTCCCGGCCCCACTCCTGGCTCCCCGTGCCCCACTCCTGGCTCCCCGTGCCCCACTCCCAGCTCCCCGGGCCCCACTCCCGGCTCCCCGGGCCCCACTCCTGGCTCCCCGTGCCCCACTCCTGGCTCCCCGTGCCCCACTCCCGGCCCCACTCCCGGCTCCCCGTGCCCCACTCCCCATGCCCCACTCCCGACCCCACTTCTGGCTCCCCGTGCCCCACTCCCGGATCCCCATGCCCCACTCCCGGCCCCACTCCCAGCTCCGCGTGCCACACTCCCGACCCCAGTCCCGGCTCCCCGTGCTCCAGTCCCAGCCCCACTCCCGGCCCCAGTCCTGGCTCCCTGTGCCCCACTCCTGGCTCCCCGTGCCCCAGTCCCAGCTCCCCGGGCCCCACTCCCGGCTCCCCGTGCCCCACTCCCGGCCCCACTCCCGGCTCCCCGTGCCCCACTCCCGGCCCCACTCCTGGCTCCCCGGGCCCCACTCCCGGCCCCACTCCTGGCTCCCCGGGCCCCACTCCCGGCTCCCCGTGCCCCACTCCCGGCCCCACTCCCGGCTCCCCGTGCCCCACTCCCCATGCCCCACTCCCGACCCCACTTCTGGCTCCCCGTGCCCCACTTCCGGATCCCCATGCCCCACTCCCGGCCCCACTCCCAGCTCCGCGTGCCACACTCCCGACCCCAGTCCCGGTTCCCCGTGCCCCAGTCCCAGCCCCACTCCCGGCCCCAGTCCTGGCTCCCTGTGCCCCACTCCTGGCTCCCCGTGCCCCAGTCCCAGCTCCCCGTGCCCCACTCCCGGCCCCACTCCTGGCTCCCCGTGCCCCACTCCCGGCCCCACTCCTGGCTCCCCGTGCCCCACTCCTGGCTCCCCATGCCCCACTCCCGGCCCCACTCCTGGCTCCCCAGGCCCCACTCCCGGCCCCACTCCTGGCTCCCCATGCCCCACTCCCGGCCCCACTCCTGGCTCCCCATGCCCCACTCCCGGCCCCACTCCTGGCTCCCCGGGCCCCACTCCCGGCTCCCTGTGCCCCAGCTCCCAGCCCTGCAGAGGTGCCTGGCTGCCCAGTGGACGCACCTCTATGTGCTCAGCCAAGCCCTGCACCCTGATGGGCTCCGCGCCGGCCGTGAGGACGACGTCCCCGACGCTCCCGACCTGCGTCCTGTCCAGGTGCTTGAAGGGGTTGACGGCCAGGACTGTCACCTAGAGCAGCGAGAGCCTGAACTGCAGGTCGGCCGAGCGCTGCCTCTGAAGTGCCCTCCCCTGGGCTGGGCGCAATGGGCCCCAGCGGGACTCGGCGGGTCAGCAGGCGGGGCCCTGCCGGGGGGTGTCCCTGGCACTGGCCACTGTCCGGAGGCAGGACGCCCGCAGAGGCCTTGGGCCCAGCGCTTGGGAGATGGGCTGTGACACGGGCAGGCCAGGGGCCAGCTCTCGCCACGGTCCCGGGCCGGGTGGAATCCTGGCGGGTCCTGAGCGGGGCAGCCTGGCCCCCAGGGCCGTGTAGGGACCGGACGGATCAGCGCTTCGGCCTCACCAGTGCGCCTGAGCGGCCCTGCCCTGGGCTCCCCTGTCCCCCCGCGCCGACCGGCCAGCTCCCCCCCGAGGGGCACGGCCGCCGCGCCAGGACCCCTGCCCTGCCCCCCCCTGCGCCGACCGGCCAGCTCCCCCCCGAGGGGCACGGCCACTGTGCCAGGACCCCTGCCCTGCCCCCCCGCGCCGACCGGCCAGCTCCCCCCCGAGGGGCACGGCCACTGTGCCAGGACCCCTGCCCTGCCCCCCCGCGCCGACCGGCCAGCTCCCCCCTGAGGGGCATGGCCACCACGCCAGGACCCCCTGCACCCCCCCGCGCCGACCGGCCAGCTCCCCCCCGAGGGGCACGGCCACCGCGCCAGGACCCCTGCCCTGCCCCCCCCTACGCCGACCGGCCAGCTCCCCCCCGAGGGGCACGGCCACCGCGCCAGGACCCCTGCCCTGCCCCCCCCGCGCCGACCGGCCAGCTCCCCCCCGAGGGGCACGGCCACTGTGCCAGGACCCCCTGCCCTGCCCCCCCCTGCGCCGACCGGCCAGCTCCCCCCCGAGGGGCACGGCCACCGCGCCAGGACCCCCTGCCCTGCCCCCCCCTGCGCCGACCGGCCAGCTCCCCCCCGAGGGGCACGGCCGCCGCGCCAGGACCCCCTGCACCCCCCTGCGCCCCCCTGCGCCAGGCTCCCCTGCCCCTGCCTGTGTCAACTGCCCCCCACCCTTGGCCAGGAGAAATGCATCACGGCCCCTGACCTCCGGCCCTTCGTGGCCTCGTGTCCTGGCTCGCGGGTGGGAGGGGAGAGCAGCGTTTCCCGCTGGTGCGCGGGGGCTGCGCTATCGCCCCTTCCAGCTGCGCTGCCTCGTGGCTGGGCGCCCCGCCCTGCCTGCAGAGCCGCCACCCGCAGCAGCACAGAGGAGCGGAGGGGCTGCGCCCTCCACTTGCCGGACCCTGCGGTTCCAGCTGGCGCTAGCTGAGGCCGGGAAGTGCCCAGCGGAGGAGGCCTGGGCCGGCCCTGGGGGCGTAATGCCCGGGGGGCTGACTCCCCTGCACCCCACCCAGCGCGGCGCCGGAGAGAGGGGCCTGAGGCCTGGGACCGTCAGCAAGAGGGTGTCCTGCCAGCGGGGCGGGGCAGCCAAAGCCTGTGGCCCCGGAGCGAGGGCTGAGCAGCGAGCGGTTCCCAGGCCCGGGCTGGCTGAGCCCTGCGGACGCGCGGGCCCGTCTCGGCCGACGCCAGGCCTGGCCGCAGGCGCCGAGGTGCAGACCCTGCAGCCTAGCGCTGGCAGGGCCCTCGGGCGTCACGGAGGCCAGGCCAGTCCCCCGGCCGCACGGCAGGGCTCGGCACCTGGCGGGCGGCTGCCCGGCCTGCTCTTCAGTGTCGCCAGCCCCCGGCAATGTGCGTGACGGCCCCCGGGGCCCGGCCACAGGCTGCGCATCGCCCGGCGCAGCCCACGAAGGCGAGCCGGAGCGGAGGCCGGGGACGGCGGGGCTGAGTCCCGCGATGGAGGGTGACGTAGTGGGGGGCTGTTTACGCTAGTGGCCCTGGGCCCACGCTGGGGGCACCCCTGGGCGCTGTGTGGGCTGTGGGCGACCCCTACTGGCCTGCGTCTGTAGCACTGCCCAGACGGCTCTCGCCCAGCCAGGGCAGGGTCTGAACACAGGGAGGGGGTGGCTTGGAAAACATGCAAAGAAGGTACCAAGCAGAGTCCTGGGGGAGCCGGTGGACCCCCCCTACCCCAAGGGGGCTGAGGCTGCCTGGTCTGACTCCTGTAACCTCATCCCGGCTGTGCTGGGCTGCGTCCCAGAGAAGCAATAACCCCCCCCCCCCCGGCCTGGCGCCAGAGCTGGGAGGGTGCTGATGCAGAGGCGCCCGTCCCCAGCCCGCACTGGAGCCGGCTGTTTGCAGGAGGCTTGCAGCGCTTGGGAGGCGTTTTGCAGGTGGGCGGCTTTCGGCTCCCGGGCTGAGCGCGGCAGGTCCTGGGCTCCCTCTCCCGCTGGCGGACTGGCGCCCCGGGCAGAGACGGCCGCTTTGCCAGTGCACGCGGCGGGGGTGGCTGGCCCGCGATGGCAGACCCGCAGTGGAGGACGCGCCCCTGTTGCGCTGGCTGAGGCGTCGCTAGTGTAGATGTGTGGGCAGGCCGGGGTCCCGGGGGAGTGTGTCTGAGCCGTGGTGCGGGGCTGCTAGGGGCTGTCTGTCCAGGCCTGGGGGGCTCGTTTTGCAGCCCAGGCTGGCTGGAGGGGCTGAGCTGGGGGGTAGGCGTAACCAGCGGGGTGAAATCCGAGGGCAGAGCTGGCCGGTGCCCTGCGGTTGCCCACGCCCTGTGGCACGGCTGTACCGTGCAGTGAAGCGCCAGGCGCTCAGCCCCGGGCAGGGGAGGGCACCACGGCACCTCTCCGGAGCTGCCCCAGGCAGGTGGCGATGCTGGGGCTGTGAGGCCGGGAGGGGCTTTGTGCACCAAGCTGCCTGCCCTGAGCCCAGCAGGCGGGGCCCGAGGAGCCCACGGGACGGCAGCCGGCAGCGCTGTGGGCCCACTTACCCGGACCTGCAGGCGGGAGCGGTTGGCGAGCAGGGCGCCCCAGGCGGCGGTGGCTGGGAAGGCCAGCGTCAGAGGCACCGGCTGGGCCAGGCGGTAGGAGCTCTGGGGCAGGGCGGAGGCGTTGAGGCTGGGACAGGGAGGGGCAGAGTTAACAGGCTGCAGCTCCCTCACCCCAGCCAGACCCCCGGCCCCTCACCTGCTCAGCATGGTGCTGGCCACGGGAGAGGCCACGGCCACGGACCCCTCTGCTGCGCCGCTGTCCTCCCAGAGCACCGTCTGTATGGCCGGGAGCGAGGCCAGCGTGTCCTCCAGCGCCTCCGCCAGCTGCAGCAAACAGCCCACGTCACCAGGGCCCCGGACAAGGGGCAAAGGCGAGCAGCCCAGGGAGGGGCAGGAGGTGGGGGGGAGAGGCAGGAGGCGAGCGGGGAGGGGGAGAGGCAGGAGGCGGGGGGGGAGCGGCAGGAGGCGAGCGGGCCCAGGGAGGGGCAGGAGGCAGGGGGGGGAAGCAGGAGGAGAGCGGGCCCAGGGAGGGGCAGGAGGCGGGAGGGGGAGGCAGGCGGCGAGCGGGCCCAGGGAGGGGCAGGAGGCGGGGGGGGAAGCAGGAGGAGAGCGGGCCCAGGGAGGGGCAGGAGGCGGGGGGGGAAGCAGGAGGAGAGCGGGCCCAGGGAGGGGCAGGAGGCGGGGGGGGGAGGCAGGAGGCGAGCGGGCCCAGGGAGGGGCAGGAGTCGGGGGGGGAGGCAGGAGGCGAGCGGGCCCAGGGAGGGGCAGGAGTCGGGGGGGGAGGCAGGAGGCGAGCGGGCCCAGGGAGGGGCAGGAGTCGGGGTGGGAGGCAGGAGGCGAGTGGGCCCAGGGAGGGGCAGGAGTCGGGGGGGGAGGCAGGAGGCGAGCGGGCCCAGGGAGGGGCAGGAGGCGGGGGGGGGGAGGCAGGAGGCGAGCGGGCCCAGGGAGGGGCAGGAGGCGGGGGGGGGAGCGGCAGGAGGCGAGCGGGCCCAGGGAGGGGCAGGAGTCGGGGGGGGAGGCAGGAGGCGAGCGGGCCCAGGGAGGGGCAGGAGTCGGGGGGGGAGGCAGGAGGCGAGCGGGCCCAGGGAGGGGCAGGAGTCGGGGGGGGGGAGGCAGGAGGCGAGTGGGCCCAGGGAGGGGCAGGAGTCGGGGGGGGAGAGGCAGGAGGCGAGCGGGCCCAGGGAGGGGCAGGAGTCGGGGGGGGAGGCAGGAGGCGAGTGGGCCCAGGGAGGGGCAGGAGGCGCTGGGCGGGGGAGGCAGGAGGCGAGCGGGCCCAGGGAGGGGCAGGAGTCGGGGGGGGAGGCAGGAGGCGAGCGGGCCCAGGGAGGGGCAGGAGGCGCTGGGCGGGGGAGGCAGGAGGCGAGCGGGCCCAGGGAGGGGCAGGAGTCGGGGGGGGGAGGCAGGAGGCGAGCGGACCCAGGGAGGGGCAGGAGGCAGGGGGGGGAAGCAGGAGGCGAGTGGGCCCAGGGAGGAGCAGGAGTCGGGGGGGGGGAGGCAGGAGGCGAGCGGGCCCAGGGAGGGGCAGGAGTCGGGGGGGGAGGCAGGAGGCGAGCGGGCCCAGGGAGGGGCAGAAGGCGGAGGGGGGAGAGGCAGTAGGCGAGCGGGCCCAGGGAGGGGCAGGAGGCGGAGGGGGGAGAGGCAGTAGGCGAGCGGGCCCAGGGAGGGGCAGGAGGCGGAGGGGGGAGAGGCAGGAGGCGAGCGGGCCCAGGGAGGGGCAGAAGGCGGAGGGGGGAGAGGCAGGAGGCGAGCGGGCCCAGGCGGGGCAGAAGGCGCTGGGCGGGGAAGGCAGGCGGCGAGCGGGCCCAGGGAGGGGCAGGAGGCGCTGGGCGGGGGAGGCAGGAGGCGAGCGGGCCCAGGGAGGGGCAGAAGGCGGAGGGGGGAGAGGCAGGAGGCGAGCGGGCCCAGGCGGGGCAGAAGGCGGAGGGGGGAGAGGCAGGAGGCGAGCGGGCCCAGGGAGGGGCAGGAGGCGCTGGGCGGGGGAGGCAGGAGGCGAGCGGGCCCAGGCGGGGCAGAAGGCGGAGGGGGGAGAGGCAGGAGGCGAGCGGGCCCAGGGAGGGGCAGAAGGCGGAGGGGGGAGAGGCAGGAGGCGAGCGGGCCCAGGGAGGGGCAGGAGGCGGAGGGGGGAGAGGCAGGAGGCGAGCGGGCCCAGGGAGGGGCAGGAGGCGGAGGGGGGAGAGGCAGTAGGCGAGCGGGCCCAGGCGGGGCAGAAGGCGGAGGGGGGAGAGGCAGGAGGCGAGCGGGCCCAGGGAGGGGCAGGAGGCGGAGGGGGGAGAGGCAGTAGGCGAGCGGGCCCAGGCGGG
This sequence comes from Pelodiscus sinensis, assembly GCF_049634645.1. Taxonomy (NCBI): domain Eukaryota; kingdom Metazoa; phylum Chordata; order Testudines; family Trionychidae; genus Pelodiscus; species Pelodiscus sinensis. Next base: position 731,650 of record NW_027466015.1, read on the forward strand.
GCAGAAGGCGGAGGGGGGAGAGGCAGTAGGCGAGCGGGCCCAGGCGGGGCAGAAGGCGGAGGGGGGAGAGGCAGTAGGCGAGCGGGCCCAGGCGGGGCAGAAGGCGGAGGGGGGAGAGGCAGGAGGCGAGCGGGCCCAGGGAGGGGCAGGAGGCGGAGGGGGGAGAGGCAGTAGGCGAGCGGGCCCAGGCGGGGCAGAAGGCGGAGGGGGGAGAGGCAGGAGGCGAGCGGGCCCAGGGAGGGGCAGGAGGCGGAGGGGGGAGAGGCAGGAGGCGAGCGGGCCCAGGGAGGGGCAGGAGGCGGAGGGGGGAGAGGCAGGAGGCGAGCGGGCCCAGGCGGGGCAGAAGGCGGAGGGGGGAGGCAGGAGGCGAGCGGGCCCAGGCGGGGCAGAAGGCGGAGGGGGGAGAGGCAGGAGGCGAGCAGGCCCAGGCGGGGCAGAAGGCGGAGGGGGGAGAGGCAGGAGGCGAGCGGGCCCAGGGAGGGGCAGGAGGCGGAGGGGGGAGAGGCAGGAGGCGAGCGGGCCCAGGCGGGGCAGAAGGCGGAGGGGGGAGAGGCAGGAGGCGAGCGGGCCCAGGGAGGGGCAGGAGGCGCTGGGCGGGGGAGGCAGGAGGCGAGCGGGCCCAGGGAGGGGCAGAAGGCGGAGGGGGGAGAGGCAGGAGGCGAGCGGGCCCAGGGAGGGGCAGGAGGCGGAGGGGGGAGAGGCAGGCGGCGAGCGGGCCCAGGGAGGGGCAGAAGGCGGAGGGGGGAGAGGCAGGCGGCGAGCGGGCCCAGGGAGGGGCAGGAGGCGCTGGGCGGGGGAGGCAGGAGGCGAGCGGGCCCAGGGAGGGGCAGAAGGCGGAGGGGGGAGAGGCAGGAGGCGAGCGGGCCCAGGGAGGGGCAGGAGTCGGGGGGGGAGGCAGGAGGCGAGCGGGCCCAGGCGGGGCAGAAGGTCGCTGGGCGGGGGAGGCAGGAGGCGAGCGGGCCCAGGGAGGGGCAGGAGGCGGAGGGGGGAGAGGCAGTAGGCGAGCGGGCCCAGGCGGGGCAGAAGGCGGAGGGGGGAGAGGCAGGAGGCGAGCGGGCCCAGGGAGGGGCAGGAGGCGGAGGGGGGAGAGGCAGTAGGCGAGCGGGCCCAGGCGGGGCAGAAGGTGGAGGGGGGAGAGGCAGTAGGCGAGCGGGCCCAGGCGGGGCAGAAGGCAGAGGGGGGAGAGGCAGTAGGCGAGCGGGCCCAGGCGGGGCAGAAGGCGGAGGGGGGAGAGGCAGGAGGCAAGCGGGCCCAGGGAGGGGCAGGAGGCGGAGGGGGGAGAGGCAGTAGGCGAGCGGGCCCAGGCGGGGCAGAAGGCGGAGGGGGGAGAGGCAGGAGGCGAGCGGGCCCAGGCGGGGCAGAAGGCGGAGGGGGGAGAGGCAGTAGGCGAGCGGGCCCAGGCGGGGCAGAAGGCGGAGGGGGGAGAGGCAGGAGGCGAGCGGGCCCAGGGAGGGGCAGGAGGCGGAGGGGGGAGAGGCAGGAGGCGAGCGGGCCCAGGCGGGGCAGAAGGCGGAGGGGGGAGAGGCAGGAGGCGAGCGGGCCCAGGGAGGGGCAGGAGGCGGAGGGGGGAGAGGCAGGAGGCGAGCGGGCCCAGGCGGGGCAGAAGGCGGAGGGGGGAGAGGCAGGAGGCGAGCGGGCCCAGGGAGGGGCAGGAGGCGGAGGGGGGAGAGGCAGTAGGCGAGCGGGCCCAGGCGGGGCAGAAGGCGGAGGGGGGAGAGGCAGTAGGCGAGCGGGCCCAGGCGGGGCAGAAGGCGGAGGGGGGAGAGGCAGGAGGCGAGCGGGCCCAGGGAGGGGCAGAAGGCGGAGGGGGGAGAGGCAGGAGGCGAGCGGGCCCAGGGAGGGGCAGAAGGCGGAGGGGGGAGAGGCAGGAGGCGAGCGGGCCCAGGGAGGGGCAGAAGGCGGAGGGGGGAGAGGCAGGAGGCGAGTGGGCCCAGGGAGGGGCAGAAGGCGGAGGGGGGAGAGGCAGGAGGCGAGCGGGCCCAGGCGGGGCAGCAGGTGCTGGCTGGCGCTGTGGGGTGCGGACTGCCCCCCATGCGGGGTGGGGAGCCAGGGCGCCGGGCCGGATCCGCAGGCAGCCGTGTGGCTGGGCTCAGCCCCGCCCCGTGCTGGGCCCACCTGGCGCCGGGCTGTGGGCGAGGCGGGCGAGCTGCTGGCCGCGGCTCTCAGCAGGTGGCCGAAGGCCTGGAAGAGCGAGCGGGCGGCGGAGCCCCTGGCGCCGAGGAGCGGTGCCCGCAGGAGCTGGGTGCTCAGGAACAGCAGCGCCTGGCTGGCGTCTCTCTGCGGACAGAGCGGGGCTCAGAGCCGTGCAGCCCGCGGTGTCGCCGGGCCTGGCCCGGGCAGCAGGGAGAGGGGCCAGTGACACCGCGGCGCTAGAGCCCTTCCGGCGCTCAGCCGCCCCCGCTCCCGCCTGCCCCGCGGCTACCTGGGCTGGCTCGGAGAGCAGGTGGGTGGGCTCCGTGAGGCGCTGGAGGGTGGGGCAGGCTCCCGGCAGCGCGGCCGGGTGGGGCAGGCTGCGGATGGCCTGGTTGAATCGTCTCATGACGTCCTCCGTGGCCTGCGAGGAAGTGAGCGTGATGACAGCGGGCCCGGCTCTGCCCCCGGGGACACGCAGGCCAGGGGTGGGAATTTCCCACGGGGCCAGGGGGTGCAAACAGGGATCAAATGGCCCGGGGGGGCCCTGGGCTGTGAGGGGGGCAGGGCAGAGGGGCTGGGGGGGGGGCTGTGGGCTGGGAGGGGGGCAGGGCAGAGGGGCCAAGGGGGCTCTGGGCCGGGAGGGGGGCAGGGCAGGGGGGCTGTGGGCCGGGAGGGGGGCAGGGCAGAGGAGCCAGGGGGGCTCTGGGCCGGGAGGGGGGCAGGGCAGAGGAGCCAGGGGGGCTGTGGGCCGGGAGGGGGGCAGGGCAGAGGAGCCAGGGGGGCTCTGGGCCGGGAGGGGGGCAGGGCAGAGGGGCAGGGGGGCTCTGGGCCGGGAGAGGGGCGGGGCAGAGGGGCCGGGGCAGGTTCCTGGCCAAGGCACCACAGCTGCCCCTTCAGTGCCAGCATCCCCCACACCTCAGGCCATGTCTCCCTTCCAGAGCCCCGTGCAGCTGAGGCCTGGTCGCTGGGGGCCCCCCCTTCCCAGTGCCCGATAGCGACAGGCAGCCTGCCAGGGCCCCCGCCAGGAGAGGCATAAACCCACCCCCCTGGGGCCACAGGAGCAGAGCATGCACCTCCGGAGCCCTGCTTGGCCTCTGACCTGTATGGCCCCCTCTGAGGAGGCTTCCTGGAGCAGAGGCCAAGGGGTCGCAGTAAATGAGTCCAGGCTAGGCTCCTGCAGGGCGGTGGCTGTCCCGGGGGAGAGTGGCTGCAGAGGGGACCCCAGCATAGCTTGCTGCGTGGCTTGCTGGGCGGCTGGGTCCCGTGTGGCTGGCTGGGCGGCTGGGCCCCGCGTGGCTGGCTGGGCGGCTGGGCCCCGCGTGGCTGGCTGGGCGGCAGGGTCCCGCGTGGCAGGCTGGGCGGCAGGGTCCCGTGTGGCTGGCTGGGCGGCAGGGTCCCGTGTGGCAGGCTGGGCGGCAGGGTCCCGTGTGGCTGGCTGGGCGGCAGGGTCCCGCGTGGCTGGCTGGGCGGCAGGGTCCCGTGTGGCTGGCTGGGCGGCAGGGTCCCGCGTGGCTGGCTGGGCGGCTGGGCCCCGCGTGGCTGGCTGGGCGGCAGGGTCCCGCGTGGCAGGCTGGGCGGCAGGGTCCCGTGTGGCTGGCTGGGCGGCAGGGTCCCGTGTGGCTGGCTGGGCGGCTGGGCCCCGCGTGGCTGGCTGGGCGGCAGGGTCCCGTGTGGCTGGCTGGGCGGCTGGGCCCCGCGTGGCTGGCTGGGCGGCTGGGTCCCGTGTGGCTGGCTGGGCGGCTGGGCCCCGCGTGGCTGGCTGGGCGGCAGGGTCCCGTGTGGCTGGCTGGGCGGCTGGGCCCCGCGTGGCTGGCTGGGCGGCTGGGTCCCGCGTGGCTGGCTGGGCGGCTGGGCCCCGCGTGGCAGGCTGGGTGGCTGGGCCCCGCGTGGCAGGCTGGGCGGCTGGGCCCCGCGTGGCTGGCTGGGCGTCTGGGCCCCGCGTGGCAGGCTGGGCGGCTGGGCCCCGCGTGGCAGGCTGGGCGGCTGGGCCCCGCGTGGCAGGCTGGGCGGCAGGGGCTGCTGTAACAGCTGTAGTCGGGGTTCTGTGGCACATCTGTTTCCTGCAGGAATGCGCCTGCGCGAAGGCAGAGAAGAGGTTAATGGTGACCAGCAGCGTTGTCACGGCCGCCCCACGCATAGGGAAACCGGCTCGGGCGCGTGCCCAGCTCCCAGCCCTGGCGGGCCGCACGGAGGCCAAGGCGAGTGTCTCCCTGGGCCGGGCGGGTCCGTGCGACCTGGCTGGGCAATCAGAGATCCGAGCGCTAACGAGGCCCCCCCAATTCCCGGAACATGGATCCCGTCGCCGCCCCGAGAACAGGCTAGTTTGTCCTGCCAGCCCGGCTGTGGGTGGCCTCCCGACGCTCGTTAGCACCCTCGCCGTGGCCTCCGTGCGGCTCTGGCGCGCCAGGGCGTGAGCCGGCCACACCCCTGGGCCAGCTGCCCTAAAGCTGGGGGGCGTAACAACCGGGTCTCCTCTTGCAAAGCCAATGCTGCCTCCTTCGGCCGCCATCGGCAAAGCCACCATCCCCGGCCCGCAGCAGCCCAGGGGAGCCACGCACGAGCGTGAACCCTGCGCACACCAGCCCCTCCACGGACCCCACTGCCACTCACCGGCCAGGCCACGGCGGCAGCCCTGCGCCGCACCAGCAGCCCTGCTGAGGAAAGGAGACAGGATCAGGCCAGGTTCCTCCAGCGAGCCCCCCGGCCCCACCTGAAAGCAGGCGGAGGGGCCTCATGTCCCAGGCCACGCTGTGGGGCGGGAGCACAGGCCGGGGGCTCAGCTGGGGCAGCCCAGGACTGTGTAGGGCAGAGGGAGAGGCCTGCCTAGCCCCGCTGGCTTTCAGCCCCTCTCCGCGAGCTGGGCCTGGCTGCGAGCCGGGAGGACGCTGTGACGTAGTGGGGGTACTTGCTGGGCTGTGGTGACCCCTGCTGTCTGGAGCAAGACCCAGCAGGGAAAACCTCGCTAGGCAGAGGGAATGCCAAACTTGTTGAGCCAGTGGCCAGACACCCCCCATGGAGAGGAACAAAGGAAGGTGGAATGCGGCCCTGACTGGGGGGGCAGGGCTGCAAGGGAATTTAGTTAGTTACTGTGGGAGAGCATGGAGGAGAGCCTAGGAGAAGGGACTGGAGTTTAGGGGCCCAGTCTCCCCCATCTCAAGGGGGCCTGAGGCATCCTAGCCCAGCTCTGTGGCCAGACTACATCTGTGCTGGGCTGTATCCTGGAGAGGCAATAAACCACCCTCAATTCCACTGGCTGGTGCAGTCTGTTTGTGCCATTTCGGGGTGCAGGAGACGGGGAACCCCCAACGCGCCGTCACACTGGTGTCAGGAGTGGGATCCACTGCACCCTGTGGATGAAGCTTCCAGCGGCAAGCGACAAGGCGCAGTAGAAGCAAGAGCCCTGGAGCCAGGCGTGCTGGAGACAGAGCGAAGCGGTTCCTGGGAATCGTGGGGCGCTGCAGCACTAGACTGGTGAGTCTGCACCGAGGGGCCCAGCGGGCAGATGGCCTACGCCCGACTCTTGAAGGCAGAGCTGGTGGGGCTGTGCAGAGAGAGGGGCTTGCCTGTGCAGAAAGCAACCAAGGCCCAGCTGATTGCCCAGCTGGAAGAGAATGACCAGCCACGGGGCCAGGATCTTGTCCCCAGGGGAAGCAGCCAGACCCCCCCTGAGAGTGTGTCAGGCTCAGAGAGGGGGAGGAGCGCTGGAACCCACCGGAGAGATGAGACAGCTTCCCCCAGGAGGCCTGCAAGCCGTAGCCCATCTAGGGCAGGGGCCAGCCCAGCGGAGCTGCGGCGGCTGGAGATCCAGCTGCGGATCAGGGAATTGGAAGTAGAGGACCGAGAGAGGGACCGCCAGGACCGAGAGAGGCAGCGGCAGCATGAGCTGGCCATGGCAGAGCGGAGAACCGGCGGGGCACCGGCTGCGCCAAGTGCGGATGGGCCCCAGGGTCCCAGGACTGCCCGGCGCTTGGAGAGGCTCGTGGTGGCCCAATTGAAGGACATGGGCGACATAGACGGGTTCCTCAGTGCCTTTGAGAGGGCCTGTGGACTGCAACGGGTTCCCCCAGCTGACTGGCTGCAGGAGCTCATCCCCGCACTGAGCCAGGAGGCGGCCGGAGTGCTCAGTCAGCTGGAGGACCTACAGCCAGGGGATTACAACCGAGTCAAGGAGGCCCTGCTGCACAAGTTCGGGCTGACCCCCGAGATGTACAGGAAGAAGTTCCGGGGGGTACAGAAAGGGCCACGGGAGACCTATGTGGACCTGGCCTCCCGCCTGGCGCAATACTGCCGCAAGTGGGTGTCTGGAGTCGGAGCCCAGACCGCAGAGGAGCTGCTCAAGCTGGTCATGATGGAGCAGTTCTATGAAGCGTGCCCACCCAAACTGAGGCTGTGGCTCAAGGACCGGAGACCAGAGAACCCCCAGGAGGCCGGGAGACTGGCGGATGAGTTCGCGGAGAGCCGGTCCGGGTGTGAACGGGAGTCCCGGAGAGAAAGGGAACCGCGCAGAGACCGGATCTCGGCTGAACGACGGAGGGAGTCAACTACGGGGCGAGACCAAGGAACAGGTCGTCTGCGCCCCAGAGAACCAGCCAGGGCCTGGACAGAGACAGCCCAAAGCCTAACTTGCCAGCGCTGTGGGCAAAAAGGCCACAAGAGGGCTCAGTGCACCAGGTCCCGGGACCGGGGACTTTCCAGGGTTAACTGGCTGGGGCGGGAGGAAGGGCAGGCTGCCCCAGAGGCAGGGGCTGGCCGGCAAACCTCAGCTCAGAGAGAGGGGAAGGATGCTCAGTGCACCTCCCCTGGGAGGTCTGATTCTCAGGAGGCGGATTTCTCCGTGTACCGGGTGGGGGCAGGACGGCCCCTGCGGAGCGAGTGCCTCATACCCCTGGAGGTGGATGGTAGGAAGGTGACGGGCTTCTGGGACACGGGGGCGGAGGTGACTCTGGCCCGATCCGAAATAGTGGCCCCGGAGCGGATACTACCCCACGCGCAGCTGACCCTGAAGGGCATAGACGGGTCCCCGTTTAAGGTGCCTGTAGCCAGGGTGCATCTGAAATGGGGGGCCAAGGAGGGCCTCAAGGAAGTGGGGGTGCACCCGCACTTGCCCACCGAGGTGCTGATGGGGAACGACCTAGAGGAGTGGCCCCATGAATCCCAGCGGGCTCTAGTCACTACCCGGAGCCAGAGCCAGCGGGGGGCTGACAACGTGGGTCCAGGGAAGGACTCCGGGCAGCGTCCTCAGGGTCCCATCCCAGTGGACACGGGGTCCAGCCAGGCTGGGACTCCGGACCTAGGCAGAGGTGGGGGACAGGTCCCGATCCCTGCCTCAGCAGCTGAATTCCAGGCTGAGGTGCAGGCAGACCCCTCCTTGCAGAGGCTGAGGGACCAGGCTGGCCTCCGTGCAGCTCAGCCCCGGGGGAGAGGTGGCCAGGAGAGATTCCTGCGGGAGCGTGGGCTCCTGTTCCGTGAGTGGCTCCCCCCCAGGAAGGCGAGGGCATGGGGTGTCCAGCGGCAGCTGGTCGTCCCCCGAAAGTATCGCCTCAAGCTGCTGTATTTGGCCCACGATGTCCCCGTTGGGGGCCACCGGGGGATCCGGAGCACCCGGCTGAGGCTGCTCCAGCACTTCTATTGGCCGGGAATCTTTACAGCCGTGCAGCGGTACTGCCGGTCCTGTGACTCCTGCCAGAGGGGCGGGAAGGCCCAAGACAGGAGGAAAGCGGCTTGGGGGTCTCTACCCCAGATAGACCCTCTGGGCTTGCTGAGAGAGTTATGGGAGGGGAAGTCCTCCCTGGATGGAGCATCGGGGGTGGAAGCCGCCCTGGCTGCCCAGAGAAGGCTCGCTGGGCTCATGGCCCCGGCCCGAGAGACCCTGGCCAGAGATCAAGGCCAGCGGAAGGGTGGGTGTGACCCCCGAGGACAGGCCTGCGCCAGTCGCCCTGGAGCGGGGCGGCGAGTGGACAGAGGGAAGCCAGCTCATGTGGGGCCTTGCCACGGCCGGCCTGAGTCAAGGGGAGCACCCATGTCCCCAGGGCGGGTTCCCACGCAGAGGACCCGAACTTCCCCAGGTCACGAGCAGAGTGACCCTGCTCAGTTCGCTCTCGGAGGGGGGAGAACTGTGACGTAGTGGGGGTACTTGCTGGGCTGTGGTGACCCCTGCTGTCTGGAGCAAGACCCAGCAGGGAAAACCTCGCTAGGCAGAGGTAAGGCCAAACTGGTTGAACCAGTGGCCAGACACCCCCCATGGAGAGGAACAAAGGAAGGTGGATGCTGCCCTGGCTGGGGGGGCAGGGCTAGAAGGGAATTGAGTTAGACGGTGGGAGAGCATGGAGGAGAGCCTAGGAGAAGGGGCTGGAGTTTAGGGGCCCAGTCTCCCCCATCTCAAGGGGGCCTGAGGCATCCTAGCCCAGCTCTGTGGCCAGACTACATCTGTGCTGGGCTGTATCCTGGAGAGGCAATAAACTTCCTCTATTCCACCGGCTGGTGCAGTCTGTTTGTGCCATTTCGGGATGCAGGAGACGGGGAACCCCCAACGCGCCGTCACAGACACTCAGTGGCAAGGGCCCTGGGGGGCTCTGAACAGGGTGGGTGTGCTCCCCTGCCAGGCCTGCCACAAGAGGGACAAGGTCTCCTGCTGGGCGCTGGCCAGGCCCGGTGCACATGGCGCTGTCGGGTCGCCAGGTGTCCGGTATTTGAGCTTTCTGTTCGGAGGAACCAATGGAGCCTGTAGCAATGGCCGGTGTGCTCCAAGGCGGACGCAGTGTCGACGGTGGTGCGATGGCAGGCGTGGCCGGGATTCGTGTGGAAACCATCGGGCAACCCTCACCCGCGGCCGGCCCGGTGGCCCTGTCGGTCTCTCACCCGCGGCCGGCCCGGTGGCCCTGTCGGTCTCTCACCCGCGGCCGGCCCGGTGGCCCTGTCGGTCCCTCACCCGCGGCCGGCCCGGTGGCCATGTCGGTCCCTCACCCGCGGCCGGCCCGGTGGCCCTGTCGGTCCCTCACCCGCGGCCGGACCGGTGGCCCTGTCGGTCTCTCACCCGCGGCCGGCCCGGTGGCCTTGTCGGTCCCTCACCCGCGGCCGGCCCGGTGGCCCTGTCGGTCTCTCACCCGCGGCCGGCCCGGTGGCCCTGTCGGTCCCTCATCCGCGGCCGGCCCGGTGGCCCTGTCGGTCCCTCACCCACGGCCGGCCCGGTGGCCCTGTCGGTCCCTTACCCGCGTCCGGCCCGGTGGCCCTGTCGGTCCCTTACCCGTGGCCGGCCCGGTGGCCCTGTCGGTCCCTCACCCGCGGCCGGCCCGGTGGCCCTGTCGGTCCCTCACCCGTGGCCGGCCCGGTGGCCCTGTCGGTCCCTCACCCGCGGCCGGCCCGGTGGCCGTGTCGGTCCCTTACCCGCGGCCGGCCCGGTGGCCGTGTCGGTTTCTTACCCGCGGCCGGTCCGGTGGCCGTGTCGGTCCCTCACCCGCGTCCGGCCCGGTGGCCTGTCGGTCCCTCACCCGCGGCCGGCCCGGTGGCCCTGTCGGTCCCTCACCCGCGGCCGGCCCGGTGGCCCTGTCGGTCTCTCACCCGCGGCCGGCCAGGTGGCCCTGTCGGTCCCTCACCCGCGGCCGGCCCGGTGGCCTGTCGGTCCCTTACCCGCGGCCGGCCCAGTGGCCCTGTCGGTCCCTCACCCGCGGCCGGCCCGGTGGCCCTGTCGGTCTCTCACCCGCGGCCGGCCCGGTGGCCCTGTCGGTCCCTCATCCGCGGCCGGCCCGGTGGCCCTGTCGGTCCCTCACCCGCGGCCGGCCCGGTGGCCCTGTCGGTCCCTTACCCGCGTCCGGCCCGGTGGCCCTGTCGGTCCCTTACCCGTGGCCGGCCCGGTGGCCCTGTCGGTCCCTCACCCGCGGCCGGCCCGGTGGCCCTGTCGGTCCCTCACCCGTGGCCGGCCCGGTGGCCGTGTCGGTCCCTTACCCGCGGCCGGCCCGGTGGCCGTGTCGGTCCCTTACCCGCGGCCGGCCCGGTGGCCCTGTCGGTCCCTTACCCGTGGCCGGCCCGGTGGCCCTGTCGGTCCCTTACCCGCAGCCGGCCCGGTGGCCGTGTCGGTTTCTTACCCGCGGCCGGTCCGGTGGCCGTGTCGGTCCCTCACCCGCGTCCGGCCCGGTGGCCTGTCGGTCCCTCACCTGCGGCCGGCCCGGTGGCCCTGTCGGTCCCTCACCCGCGGCCGGCCCAGTGGCCCTGTCGGTCCCTTACCCGCGGCCGGCCCGGTGGCCCTGTCGGTCCCTTACCCGCGGCCGGCCCGGTGGCCCTGTCGGTCCCTCACCCATGGCCGGCCCGGTGGCCTGTCGGTCCTTTACCCGCGGCCGGCCCGGTGGCCTGTCGGTTCCTCACCCGCGGTCGGCCTGGTGGCCGTGTCGGTCCCTTACCCGCGGCCGGCCCGGTGGCCCTGTCGGTCCCTTACCCGTGGCCGGCCCGGTGGCCGTGTCGGTCCCTTACCCGCGGCCGGCCCGGTGGCCCTGTCGGTCCCTGCAAGTGGCCGGTTGTTCCCCTGTGAGGTTTCTCTCTTGCTCTCCCCTGCTTGGTGAGCAGCGCCCGAGGGTCTCTCCAGGGCGGGATCTGTGGGAAGTGCAGCACAGAGGCGAGCGTTGGATGTGGCTGCACTGCCCCGGCCCTGCTCTCTGTTTGGGGCTCCGAGCCTGAGATCCCTTTCAGTGACTGGCCCTGGGACCTCTTCAGGAGCCGACTGTCACGTTAGTGGATTTTTAGGGGAGCAGCCAGGTCACTGCTGCCCCCGGGGGGGTTGCCCCCAAAGTGTATACAAAGGGGGCCATGTGAGGTGTCACATGAAAGCTCCTGTTCTACTGGTTCTGCGTGTGCTATTCATGTGCTTGTGTGATGTCTGTGTGTGGAGTTACAAACATGGACGCTGTGTTGATGCTGGAAAATTCTCAGGCTGAGGCAGAGCGCTGGCAAGGAACGCTCAGCCAGTGGCTATGCTAATGAGTGAGGCTCCATGGACAATAGAGCTAAGTGCCAGAGACCCACCTGAGGCATGTCTGGAGACCTGCGAGCCAGCCAGGATAACGGTTGCTGACTTGGGACACAGGGCTAGGTCAATGGACCATGTGACCTGCAGTGACCTGCTCTGGCCAGGAAGATGCCAGGACTCAGGAGAGGTCTATAAGCGCCATGTGCACCCTCCATCTTGTCTTGAGTTTTGTTTCTGATCCCAGATGCAGCCTTGCAGGAACCACGAGCCGGGAAGAACCGTGGACCCGTGTTGACATAGGATGTAACCAGAGACTTGTAAGCCAGGAGCTAGAACGTCCCTGCTACGAGCCTGTGTCGAGAACTGGGAGAGTCGATGCAGGTGACGGATTCTCCTCAACCTCACTCTCAGGCTTTTCTTTCTTCGTAATAAAGCTCTAGGTGGTAGATGCTGAAGGACTGGCCCAGCGTGGTGTGTGGGTGGGATCCAGAGTGTAAATTGACTGGGACTGGTGGCTGGTTTCTTGGCATGGGGGTGGGTGAGATGGGTCCGAGAACCCCTCCCCTGTGTTAGGCCTGGGGCTGAGTGGGGCACAGGGAGAGCTGGGTGTCCGAGGGGTTTTGCTCGTGAGGTTCCTGCTGGCCGGATCGGCAGCTGCAGCGCTCGGTGTGACCGGTGTGTGGCCTGTTTGGAAGGTCTCCAGGCTGGGGCTGTAAGCGGCCCTGGTTTGAGCAATTCGCCCGGAGGGGACGCCCTCAGCCGTGCCCAGACCTGGCCCGGCCTGTCACCCCGACAGTCAATAAACACGAAACCCACCTGCCCCCATGCAGGGCCGGCCTTACCATGAGGACAGCTGAGGCGGCCGCCTCAGGTGCCGGACTGTGGGGGGGGGGCACCACTAGGCCGGAGAAGTGTAGAGTCTTGTGTCTGCTGCTGCTGCAGCGAGGGGCAAGGAGGCGTCATTTGAGCTCCCCGCCTCAGGTGCCAAAATGTTGTGGGCCGGCCCTGCCCCCACGCACGGCCTCCAGGCACCATGGCAAAGGGCCTGAAGGGACCCTGGGGCAGACCAGGCGTGCCCGGCCTGCTCCTAGTGCCTCCCCAGGGAGCAGGGGCCTCCCAGGGCCGGGGTCTGGCGGCTCCATCTACCCCGTCTCTTTGCTCCAAGAGCGGCTGGAGAGGGGCTGGGGCGGGGGCTGGGGAGGGAGCAGGTGTGGGAACCCTCGGCCCTCCGGTGAGAGGCCAGTGATGCCCAGGAGTGTCCTGGCCTGGACTCTGGCCACAGAGAGCAAGTCTCTAGCGACCGGGATCAATCTGTGGGACTCTCCCTTCCACACGCAGGCTCTGGCTCCCTTACCCAGCTCCTCTGTACTGCGCCGGATCCAGCCGCTCCGCCCCCATCAGACTCACGGGGGTGAGCCAAGAGCCCCACCCATGCACAGCTCCCCACCCTTGCGTAACGCCCGGGGCGTCCGGCTCAGCCCCGCTCCCGTAATGCCCGGGGCGTCCGGCTCAGCCCCGCTCCTGTAACGCCCGGGGCGCCCGGCTCGGCCCCGCTTCCATAACGCCCAGCTCAGCCCCGCTCCCGTAACGCCCGGGGCTCCCGGCTTGGCCCCGCTCCCCTAACGCCCGGGGCGCCCGGCTCGGCCCCGCTCCCCTAACGCCCGGGGCGCCCGGCTCGGCCCCGCTCCCCTAACGCCCGGGGCGCCCGGCTCGGCCCCGCTCCCCTAACGCCCGGGGCGCCCGGCTCGGCCCCGCTCCCGTAACGCCCGGGGCGCCCGGCTCGGCCCCGCTCCCCTAACGCCCGGGGCGCCCGGCTCGGCCCCGCTCCCGTAACGCCCGGGGCGCCCGGCTCGGCCCCGCTCCCCTAACGCCCGGGGCGCCCGGCTCGGCCCCGCTCCCCTAACGCCCGGGGCGCCCGGCTCGGCCCCGCTCCCGTAACGCCCGGGGCGCCCGGCTCGGCCCCGCTCCCCTAACGCCCGGGGCGCCCGGCTCGGCCCCGCTCCCGTAACGCCCGGGGCGCCCGGCTCGGCCCTGCTCCCGTAACGCCCGGGGCGCCCGGCTCGGCCCCGCTCCCCTAACGCCCGGGGTGCCCGGCTCGGCCCCGCTCCCGTAACGCCCGGGGCGCCCGGCTCGGCCCCGCTTCCATAACGCCCAGCTCAGCCCCGCTCCCGTAACGCCCGGGGCGCCCGGCTCGGCCCCGCTCCCGTAACGCCTGGGGCGCCCGGCTCGGCCCCGCTCCCCTAACGCCCGGGGCGCCCGGCTCGGCCCCGCTCCCGTAACGCCCGGGGCGCCCGGCTCGGCCCCGCTCCCGTAACGCCCGGGGTGCCCGGCTTGGCCCCGCTCCCCTAACGCCCGGGGCGCCCGGCTCGGCCCCGCTCCCGTAACGCCCGGGGCGCCCGGCTCGGCCCCGCTCCCCTAACGCCCGGGGCGCCCGGCTCGGCCCCGCTCCCGTAACGCCCGGGGCGCCCGGCTCGGCCCTGCTCCCGTAACGCCCGGGGCGCCCGGCTCGGCCCCGCTCCCGTAACGCCCGGGGCGCCTGGCTCGGCCCCGCTCCCCTAACGCCCGGGGTGCCCGGCTCGGCCCCGCTCCCGTAACGCCCGGGGCGCCCGGCTCGGCCCCGCTTCCATAACGCCCAGCTCAGCCCCGCTCCCGTAACGCCCGGGGCGCCCGGCTCGGCCCCGCTCCCGTAACGCCCGGGGCGCCCGGCTCGGCCCCGCTCCCCTAACGCCCGGGGCGCCCGGCTCGGCCCCGCTCCCGTAACGCCCGGGGCGCCCGGCTCGGCCCCGCTCCCGTAACGCCCGGGGTGCCCGGCTTGGCCCCGCTCCCCTAACGCCCGGGGCGCCCGGCTCGGCCCCGCTCCCGTAACGCCCGGGGTGCCCGGCTCGACCCCGCTCCCGTAACGCCCGGGGCGCCCGGCTTGGCCCCGCTCCCGTAACGCCCGGGGCGCCCGGCTCGGCCCCGCTCCCGGGCAGCGCTCACCGAACTGGCAGATGAAGTACAGCTCCCGCACACAGGTGCCTCTCCGGGACCAGACGGAGCCCGCGTCCCTGATGATGGACGTGCACCTGGCAGGGGCGCGAGTCACGGCTGCTCCCGCCGGCAGGACCGAGTCGCCTGCGGGGGAGACGTGGGGCAGTGACCCTGCTGCCGGCTGGGCAGGCTCTTTGGGGGATTCTCACTGGTGCAGGCAGCCATGCGCGTGCGGCGTCGCCCAGCCCTGGGCATGAGGCCTGGCTGCAGAGCTCGGCCTGCGTGTGGCACTGGGCAGGGCCTGGCATCTCCCCAGTGCGCAGACCGGGCCCTGCTCCCCGCGGCAGCCAGGCAGGTGCCCCCGGGCTTGCCGGGCAGAGCAGAGGCCACGGCTGCGTCACCTGCGGCCCCCGGCCGATCTCGGCTCGGCGGGCACTGCCATGTGGGCGGCGCTTTGACGCTCTTCCTCAGGCAGGAGCTTTGGCGCCAGAGGCCCGGGCCCCGGCTTGGCTGGTGCTGGTGTGGGGGCCCGAGACTGCCGCCCTGCCGTGGGCTGCTGGAGCGTCCCCGCGACGGCCCAGGGCTGCCCTGAGCCCTGGACGTGCCTTAGCACTGCCGGCCAGAGAGGCCGAGCCCCCCAGGCCCTTGTCCCCGCACGTGTCCCAGCCCCCTCGCCCTCACCTGGGCTCTTGGCATGTGGCTGCTCTCCCGGGCCGATCCACCACTCCTCCCCTTCCGCCAGGCGGCTGCTGAGGAGACCCTGCGTCTCCGGGCCCCAGGGCTGCGCCAGGCCCCCGCCACTGGCCCGGCACCAGGCCTGGGCGCCCCAGAAGCTGTTTGGGAGCCTGACAAACTCGTAGCAGGCAGCTCCCGCGTGCTGCTGGGGCCAGGGGCACCCGGGCCCAGGCCCGGCTTGGGCAGCACTTGCCAAACACAGCCAAAGCCACATCGCTGCTGGCAGGCACATGGCACCGGCGGCTGTGGCTGCCCGCCCCGTGCTGCCCTGCGCTTTATACCGGCCGGCCGCTCTCCTCCAGGCCTGAGCCAGCCCGCCCAGCTCGGGCCCCGACGGCTGAGCAAACAGGCCAGCGCGTCCCACCTGCCTGCCCGGCAGCCAGGGCGCTGCGCTGTTTGCAGAGGGCGAGGCGGTTGCTGGCCCAGCACAAAGGCCGGTGGAGGACACGGTGTTCCAGGCAGGGCGCGGGGAGCTGCACACCTGCCGGGGCTGGGCTGGCAGCCTGCCCTGGGGCGGGAACCCCGGGGGGGCTGTGTTTCCGTGGTGTCATGGGAGAGGCACGCATGGCCGGCTGCTGCCTGCATGGCACAGGCCACGGGCTGCGTCCCCAGGCCCCAGGGTGCCAGCACTGACCCCTGCCGCTGAGCCGAAAGCGTCTCGTTCAGGCGCAGCCGCCAGGCCTGCCAGGGTTTGAACCGGACAGTCCGGAGTTTGAGCTTTGTGTTCGGGAAACACACTGGGCAGGTAGGAAGGAGCAAACAGCTGCTGGGCATGTCCCACGGCCGGCGCGAGGGCCATCGGGGCACAGGGGCAAGAGTGTCCGGGGCCCTTGTTGGAACGTCTGGCAACCCCAGCAACTGGTGGGCAAGGGGCGATCGGACGCCAGACTGCCCCATGGGACTCTGCCCCGGGTGCTTCCGTCTGGTGCCACCGGGGGAAGGAACAACTGGCAGCATGTAACTTCTAGAAGGGGAAAAAGGCCACCATGAGAATCCCCCGATGCTATAGAGGTAAGCAATCACTTTCAGCTCTCTCCACAGGCTCTGTAGTGCTGAAAGCTCTGGAAGGGACCTCACAAGGAAGAAACCAGAAGGGAACACCGTCTACTGGAAGGCATGGGATGCGTAGTCCTACGGATGGGGGTTCCACGGCCACCCCCACAAAAGGAAACGACGGGTGGTGGTGGTCGGGGACTCCCTCCTAAGAGGGACTGAGCCATCCCTCTGCCGTCCGGACCTGGAATCTTGAGAGGCGTGCTGCTTACCGGGAGCTTGCATTCAGGATGTGACTGAGGGTATGTCTACACTACAGCACTAATTCGAACTAACTTAGTTAATTCAAACTAAGCTAATTCAAATTAGCGCATCTAGACTTAAAAACTAGTTCGAATTAGCGTTTTGCTAATTCAAACTAGCATGTCCACACTGAGTGGACTCTGAACCGGGGTTAAGGCTGGCCGGAAGCAGTGCCGGCAGGGCGTCAGAGGAGGACTTAGAGTGTGGAGCTGCTGTCTCAGGCTAGCCGAGGGCTGCGCTTAAAGGGACCCGACTCCCACCCCGGACAGACCGTTCTCAGGGGTTCCCCGCTTGCAAAGCAGTCCTGGCTTGGAGTGCCCTGAGTGCCCACACTCGGCACATCACAGCACTCGGCCATCAGCCCGGCTGCACTTGCCACAGGCTGCCATCCAGGGGGGTCAATCGGGGGGCTGCAGGAGAGTTTCCACCCCGAGGAGCCTGCAGAGCCACCCCAGTCCTCCCCATCGGGGGCTCGTGCCCCATTCCTCCCTCACCTCCTTCCACTTACCCTCCCTAGCCCCCCTTCCTGATGTACAAAATAAAGGACACGTGTGTTCAAAAATAGAAACTCTCTTTATTGAACAAAACTGTGGGGGGGTTAACCTCTGGGGAGACGGGAAAAAGGAGGTAGGAGCGTATCAGCCGGTGGGGAGTGGGACTCACCCGGCCAGTGCAGATCCCAGGGCGCTCCCACCCCCCGCACGGTACAGGCGAAGCGTGAGTCAGTCCAGCTGCGCCTCCACCATGCGCTTGACCAGTGCACAGGAGCACGGACCGGGCTGCCCCTCTGCCTCACACGCAACCAGGGCTCCCAGCGCCGATCGTGCCCCGCCTCCCAGCCACTTCCCCCGCCAGGCTTCTGGGTGCCCAGTCGGAAAACCAGAAAATACCGGACATTGCACACGTCTCGTATTTTCTGGATTTTTTTTTTTTACCGGACAGAGCCCCAAAAAACGAACTGTCCGGTAGAAAACTGACACCTGGCAACCCTAAGCCAGTAGGGTGTGCCTGGGCACCCCCAGCACACGGTGAGCGGGACGGCAGCACAGGTGTGGAGGTGAGCCACAAGTGGGAATCTTGCAGTTAACCAGGAAACAGCCATTGTCCGAGGCTGAATTGAATTAGCAGCATTGACAGCGCCCTGGAGACACCCCATGGCACCTGACAATCGCTAACACCTCGGACAGAGGCCTGAGCACCACGCTCCACGGGCTCCAATGAGAACTGCACGGATGAGCAGGGACCATCCTGCCGCTAGACTTTGGGTTTGGCCCTGCAGGCCAAGCCGCAGAGGAGTCTCAAATCGCCATCCCCCGCTCAGTCAGCCTGGCCTGGCCAGTGAGACCGACGTGCGCCCGACGGACCGGTCACCAGGCACTGCCGGCAGGACGCGCTTTCCACGTGCCGGCGCCCTGACGGACCGGTCACCAGGCACTCCCGGCAGGACGCGCTTTCCACGCGCCGGCGCCCGACGGACCGGTCACCAGGCACTGCCGGCAGGACGCGCTTTCCACGTGCCGGCGCCCTGACGGACCGGTCACCAGGCACTGCCGGCAGGACGCGCTTTCCACTCGCCGGCGCCCTGACGGACCGGTCACCAGGCACTGCCGGCAGGACGCGCTTTCCACTCGCCGGCGCCCTGACGGACCGGTCACCAGGCACTGCCGGCAGGACGCGCTTTCCACGCGCCGGCGCCCGACGGACCGGTCACCAGGCACTGCCGGCAGGACGCGCTTTCCACTCGCCGGCGCCCTGACGGACCGGTCACCAGGCACTGCCGGCAGGACGCGCTTTCCACGCGCCGGCGCCCGACGGACCGTTCACCAGGCACTGCCGGCAGGACGCGCTTTCCACGTGCCGGCGCCCTGACGGACCGGTCACCAGGCACTCCCGGCAGGACGCGCTTTCCACGCGCCGGCGCCCGACGGACCGGTCACCAGGCACTGCCGGCAGGACGCGCTTTCCACGTGCCGGCGCCCTGACGGACCGGTCACCAGGCACTCCCGGCAGGACGCGCTTTCCACGCGCCGGCGCCCGACGGACCGGTCACCAGGCACTGCCGGCAGGACGCGCTTTCCACGTGCCGGCGCCCTGACGGACCGGTCACCAGGCACTCCCGGCAGGACGCGCTTTCCACGCGCCGGCGCCCGACGGACCGGTCACCAGGCACTGCCGGCAGGACGCGCTTTCCACGTGCCGGCGCCCTGACGGACCGGTCACCAGGCACTGCCGGCAGGACGCGCTTTCCACTCGCCGGCGCCCTGACGGACCGGTCACCAGGCACTGCCGGCAGGACGCGCTTTCCACGCGCCGGCGCCCTGACGGACCGGTCACCAGGCACTGCCGGCAGGACGCGCTTTCCACGTGCCGGCGCCCTGACGGACCGGTCACCAGGCACTCCCGGCAGGACGCGCTTTCCACGTGCCGGCGCCCTGACGGACCGGTCACCAGGCACTCCCGGCAGGACGCGCTTTCCACTCGCCGGCGCCCTGACGGACCGGTCACCAGGCACTGCCGGCAGGACGCGCTTTCCACGCGCCGGCGCCCTGACGGACCGGTCACCAGGCACTGCCGGCAGGACGCGCTTTCCACGCGCCGGCGCCCGACGGACCGGTCACCAGGCACTGCCGGCAGGACGCGCTTTCCACGTGCCGGCGCCCTGACGGACCGGTCACCAGGCACTGCCGGCAGGACGCGCTTTCCACTCGCCGGCGCCCTGACGGACCGGTCACCAGGCACTGCCGGCAGGACGCGCTTTCCACGCGCCGGCGCCCTGACGGACCGGTCACCAGGCACTGCCGGCAGGACGCGCTTTCCACTCGCTGGCGCCCTGACGGACCGGTCACCAGGCACTGCCGGCAGGACGCGCTTTCCACGTGCCGGCGCCCTGACGGACCGGTCACCAGGCACTCCCGGCAGGACGCGCTTTCCACGCGCCGGCGCCCGACGGACCGGTCACCAGGCACTGCCGGCAGGACGCGCTTTCCACGTGCCGGCGCCCTGACGGACCGGTCACCAGGCACTCCCGGCAGGACGCGCTTTCCACGCGCCGGCGCCCGACGGACCGGTCACCAGGCACTGCCGGCAGGACGCGCTTTCCACGTGCCGGCGCCCTGACGGACCGGTCACCAGGCACTCCCGGCAGGACGCGCTTTCCACGCGCCGGCGCCCGACGGACCGGTCACCAGGCACTGCCGGCAGGACGCGCTTTCCACGCGCCGGCGCCCGACGGACCGGTCACCAGGCACTGCCGGCAGGACGCGCTTTCCACGCGCCGGCGCCCGACGGACCGGTCACCAGGCACTGCCGGCAGGACGCGCTTTCCACTCGCCGGCGCCCTGACGGACCGGTCACCAGGCACTGCCGGCAGGACGCGCTTTCCACGCGCCGGCGCCCTGACGGACCGGTCACCAGGCACTGCCGGCAGGACGCGCTTTCCACTCGCCGGCGCCCTGACGGACCGGTCACCAGGCACTGCCGGCAGGACGCGCTTTCCACGTGCCGGCGCCCGACGGACCGGTCACCAGGCACTGCCGGCAGGACGCGCTTTCCACGCGCCGGCGCCCTGACGGACCGGTCACCAGGCACTGCCGGCAGGACGCGCTTTCCACGCGCCGGCGCCCTGACGGACCGGTCACCAGGCACTGCCGGCAGGACGCGCTTTCCACTCGCCGGCGCCCTGACGGACCGGTCACCAGGCACTGCCGGCAGGACGCGCTTTCCACTCGCCGGCGCCCTGACGGACCGGTCACCAGGCACTGCCGGCAGGACGCGCTTTCCACTCGCCGGCGCCCTGACGGACCGGTCACCAGGCACTGCCGGCAGGACGCGCTTTCCACGCGCCGGCGCCCTGACGGACCGGTCACCAGGCACTGCCGGCAGGACGCGCTTTCCACTCGCTGGCGCCCTGACGGACCGGTCACCAGGCACTGCCGGCAGGACGCGCTTTCCACGTGCCGGCGCCCTGACGGACCGGTCACCAGGCACTCCCGGCAGGACGCGCTTTCCACGCGCCGGCGCCCGACGGACCGGTCACCAGGCACTGCCGGCAGGACGCGCTTTCCACGCGCCGGCGCCTGACGGACCGGTCACCAGGCACTGCCGGCAGGACGCGCTTTCCACGTGCCGGCGCCCTGACGGACCGGTCACCAGGCACTGCCGGCAGGACGCGCTTTCCACGCGCCGGCGCCCGACGGACCGGTCACCAGGCACTGCTGGCAGGACGCGCTTTCCACGTGCCGGCGCCCTGACGGACCGGTCACCAGGCACTCCCGGCAGGACGCGCTTTCCACGCGCCGGCGCCCGACGGACCGGTCACCAGGCACTGCCGGCAGGACGCGCTTTCCACGTGCCGGCGCCCTGACGGACCGGTCACCAGGCACTCCCGGCAGGACGCGCTTTCCACGCGCCGGCGCCCGACGGACCGGTCACCAGGCACTGCCGGCAGGACGCGCTTTCCACGCGCCGGCGCCCTGACGGACCGGTCACCAGGCACTGCCGGCAGGACGCGCTTTCCACTCGCCGGCGCCCTGACGGACCGGTCACCAGGCACTGCCGGCAGGACGCGCTTTCCACTCGCCGGCGCCCTGACGGACCGGTCACCAGGCACTGCCGGCAGGACGCGCTTTCCACTCGCCGGCGCCCTGACGGACCGGTCACCAGGCACTGCCGGCAGGACGCGCTTTCCACGCGCCGGCGCCCTGACGGACCGGTCACCAGGCACTGCCGGCAGGACGCGCTTTCCACTCGCCGGCGCCCGACGGACCGGTCACCAGGCACTCCCGGCAGGACGCGCTTTCCACGCGCCGGCGCCCGACGGACCGGTCACCAGGCACTGCCGGCAGGACGCGCTTTCCACGTGCCGGCGCCCTGACGGACCGGTCACCAGGCACTCCCGGCAGGACGCGCTTTCCACGCGCCGGCGCCCTGACGGACCGGTCACCAGGCACTGCCGGCAGGACGCGCTTTCCACGCGCCGGCGCCCGACGGACCGGTCACCAGGCACTCCCGGCAGGACGCGCTTTCCACGCGCCGGCGCCCGACGGACCGGTCACCAGGCACTGCCGGCAGGACGCGCTTTCCACGTGCCGGCGCCCTGACGGACCGGTCACCAGGCACTCCCGGCAGGACGCGCTTTCCACGCGCCGGCGCCCGACGGACTGGTCACCAGGCACTGCCGGCAGGACGCGCTTTCCACGCGCCGGCGCCCTGACGGACCGGTCACCAGGCACTGCCGGCAGGACGCGCTTTCCACTCGCCGGCGCCCGACGGACCGGTCACCAGGCACTGCCGGCAGGACGCGCTTTCCACTCGCCGGCGCCCTGACGGACCGGTCACCAGGCACTGCCGGCAGGACGCGCTTTCCACGTGCCGGCGCCCTGACGGACCGGTCACCAGGCACTCCCGGCAGGACGCGCTTTCCACGCGCCGGCGCCCGACGGACTGGTCACCAGGCACTGCCGGCAGGACGCGCTTTCCACGCGCCGGCGCCCTGACGGACCGGTCACCAGGCACTGCCGGCAGGACGCGCTTTCCACTCGCCGGCGCCCGACGGACCGGTCACCAGGCACTGCCGGCAGGACGCGCTTTCCACTCGCCGGCGCCCTGACGGACCGGTCACCAGGCACTGCCGGCAGGACGCGCTTTCCACTCGCCGGCGCCCTGACGGACCGGTCACCAGGCACTGCCGGCAGGACGCGCTTTCCACGCGCCGGCGCCCTGACGGACCGGTCACCAGGCACTGCCGGCAGGACGCGCTTTCCACGCGCCGGCGCCCTGACGGACCGGTCACCAGGCACTGCCGGCAGGACGCGCTTTCCACTCGCCGGCGCCCTGACGGACCGGTCACCAGGCACTGCCGGCAGGACGCGCTTTCCACTCGCCGGCGCCCTGACTGACCGGTCACCAGGCACTGCCGGCAGGACGCGCTTTCCACTCGCCGGCGCCCTGACGGACCGGTCACCAGGCACTGCCGGCAGGACGCGCTTTCCACTCGCCGGCGCCCTGACTGACCGGTCACCAGGCACTGCCGGCAGGACGCGCTTTCCACTCACCGGCGCCCTGACGGACCGGTCACCAGGCACTGCCGGCAGGACGCGCTTTCCACTCGCCGGCGCCCTGACGGACTGGTCACCAGGCACTCCCGGCAGGACGCGCTTTCCACTCGCCGGCGCCCTGACGGACCGGTCACCAGGCACTGCCGGCAGGACGCGCTTTCCACGCGCCGGCGCCCGACGGACCGGTCACCAGGCACTGCCGGCAGGACGCGCTTTCCACGCGCCGGCGCCCTGACGGACCGGTCACCAGGCACTGCCGGCAGGACGCGCTTTCCACTCGCCGGCGCCCTGACGGACCGGTCACCAGGCACTGCCGGCAGGACGCGCTTTCCACTCGCCGGCGCCCTGACGGACCGGTCACCAGGCACTGCCGGCAGGACGCGCTTTCCACTCGCTGGCGCCCTGACGGACCGGTCACCAGGCACTGCCGGCAGGACGCGCTTTCCACGTGCCGGCGCCCTGACGGACCGGTCACCAGGCACTCCCGGCAGGACGCGCTTTTCCACGCGCCGGCGCCCTGACGGACCGGTCACCAGGCACTGCCGGCAGGACGCGCTTTCCACTCGCCGGCGCCCGACGGACCGGTCACCAGGCACTGCCGGCAGGACGCGCTTCCACGCGCCGGCGCCCTGACGGACCGGTCACCAGGCACTGCCGGCAGGACGCGCTTTCCACGTGCTGGCGCCCTGACGGACCGGTCACCAGGCACTGCCGGCAGGACGCGCTTTCCACTCGCCGGCGCCCTGACGGACCGGTCACCAGGCACTGCCGGCAGGACGCGCTTTCCACGCGCCGGCGCCCTGATGGACCGGTCACCAGGCACTGCCGGCAGGACGCGCTTTCCACGCGCCGGCGCCCTGATGGACCGGTCACCAGGCACTGCCGGCAGGACGCGCTTTCCACGCGCCGGCGCCCTGACTGACCGGTCACCAGGCACTGCCGGCAGGACGCGCTTTCCACTCACCGGCGCCCTGACGGACCGGTCACCAGGCACTGCCGGCAGGACGCGCTTTCCACTCGCCGGCGCCCGACGGACCGGTCACCAGGCACTGCCGGCAGGACGCGCTTTCCACTCACCGGCGCCCTGATGGACCGGTCACCAGGCACTGCCGGCAGGACGCGCTTTCAAACTCGCCGGCGCCCGACGGACCGGTCACCAGGCACTGCCGGCAGGACGCGCTTTCCACTCGCCGGCGCCCTGACGGACCGGTCACCAGGCACTGCCGGCAGGACGCGCTTTCCACGTGCCGGCGCCCTGACGGACCGGTCACCAGGCACTGCCGGCAGGACGCGCTTTCCACTCGCCGGCGCCCGACGGACCGGTCACCAGGCACTGCCGGCAGGACGCGCTTTCCACTCGCCGGCGCCCTGACGGACCGGTCACCAGGCACTGCCGGCAGGACGCGCTTTCCACTCGCCGGCGCCCGACGGACCGGTCACCAGGCACTGCCGGCAGGACGCGCTTTCCACTCGCCGGCGCCCGACGGACCGGTCACCAGGCACTGCCGGCAGGACGCGCTTTCCACTCGCCGGCGCCCGACGGACCGGTCACCAGGCACTGCCGGCAGGACGCGCTTTCCACGTGCCGGCGCCCTGACGGACCGGTCACCAGGCACTCCCGGCAGGACGCGCTTTCCACGCGCCGGCGCCCGACGGACCGGTCACCAGGCACTGCCGGCAGGACGCGCTTTCCCACGTGCCGGCGCCCTGACGGACCGGTCACCAGGCACTCCCGGCAGGACGCGCTTTCCACGCGCCGGCGCCCGACGGACTGGTCACCAGGCACTGCCGGCAGGACGCGCTTTCCACGCGCCGGCGCCCTGACGGACCGGTCACCAGGCACTGCCGGCAGGACGCGCTTTCCACGCGCCGGCGCCCTGACGGACCGGTCACCAGGCACTGCCGGCAGGACGCGCTTTCCACTCGCCGGCGCCCTGACGGACCGGTCACCAGGCACTGCCGGCAGGACGCGCTTTCCACTCGCCGGCGCCCTGACGGACCGGTCACCAGGCACTGCCGGCAGGACGCGCTTTCCACGCGCCGGCGCCCTGACGGACCGGTCACCAGGCACTGCCGGCAGGACGCGCTTTCCACGCGCCGGCGCCCTGACGGACCGGTCACCAGGCACTGCCGGCAGGACGCGCTTTCCACTCGCCGGCGCCCTGACGGACCGGTCACCAGGCACTGCCGGCAGGACGCGCTTTCCACTCGCCGGCGCCCGACGGACCGGTCACCAGGCACTGCCGGCAGGACGCGCTTTCCACGCGCCGGCGCCCGACGGACCGGTCACCAGGCACTGCCGGCAGGACGCGCTTTCCACTCGCCGGCGCCCTGACGGACCGGTCACCAGGCACTGCCGGCAGGACGCGCTTTCCACGTGCCGGCGCCCTGACGGACCGGTCACCAGGCACTCCCGGCAGGACGCGCTTTCCACTCGCCGGCGCCCTGACGGACCGGTCACCAGGCACTGCCGGCAGGACGCGCTTTCCACGCGCCGGCGCCCTGACGGACCGGTCACCAGGCACTGCCGGCAGGACGCGCTTTCCACGCGCCGGCGCCCTGACGGACCGGTCACCAGGCACTGCCGGCAGGACGCGCTTTCCACTCGCCGGCGCCCTGACGGACCGGTCACCAGGCACTGCCGGCAGGACGCGCTTTCCACGCGCCGGCGCCCGACGGACCGGTCACCAGGCACTGCCGGCAGGACGCGCTTTCCACGCGCCGGCGCCCTGACGGACCGGTCACCAGGCACTGCCGGCAGGACGCGCTTTCCACGCGCCGGCGCCCTGACGGACCGGTCACCAGGCACTGCCGGCAGGACGCGCTTTCCACTCGCCGGCGCCCGACGGACCGGTCACCAGGCACTGCCGGCAGGACGCGCTTTCCACGCGCCGGCGCCCTGACGGACCGGTCACCAGGCACTGCCGGCAGGACGCGCTTTCCACTCGCCGGCGCCCTGACGGACCGGTCACCAGGCACTGCCGGCAGGACGCGCTTTCCACTCGCTGGCGCCCTGACGGACCGGTCACCAGGCACTGCCGGCAGGACGCGCTTTCCACGTGCCGGCGCCCTGACGGACCGGTCACAAGGCCCTCCCGGCAGGACGCGCTTTCCACGCGCCGGCGCCCGACGGACCGGTCACCAGGCACTCCCGGCAGGACGCGCTTTCCACGCGCCGGCGCCCGACGGACCGGTCACCAGGCACTCCCGGCAGGACGCGCTTTCCACGCGCCGGCGCCCGACGGACCGGTCACCAGGCACTGCCGGCAGGACGCGCTTTCCCACGTGCCGGCGCCCTGACGGACCGGTCACCAGGCACTCCCGGCAGGACGCGCTTTCCACGCGCCGGCGCCCGACGGACCGGTCACCAGGCACTGCCGGCAGGACGCGCTTTCCACGTGCCGGCGCCCTGACGGACCCGGTCACCAGGCACTCCCGGCAGGACGCGCTTTCCACGCGCGGCGCCCGACGGACCGGTCACCAGGCACTGCCGGCAGGACGCGCTTTCCACGCGCCGGCGCCCTGACGGACCGGTCACCAGGCACTGCCGGCAGGACGCGCTTTCCACTCGCCGGCGCCCTGACGGACCGGTCACCAGGCACTGCCGGCAGGACGCGCTTTCCACTCGCCGGCGCCCTGACGGACCGGTCACCAGGCACTGCCGGCAGGACGCGCTTTCCACGCGCCGGCGCCCTGACGGACCGGTCACCAGGCACTGCCGGTAGGACGCGCTTTCCACTCGCCGGCGCCCGACGGACCGGTCACCAGGCACTGCCGGCAGGACGCGCTTTCCACGCGCCGGCGCCCGACGGACCGGTCACCAGGCACTGCCGGCAGGACGCGCTTTCCACTCGCCGGCGCCCTGACGGACCGGTCACCAGGCACTGCCGGCAGGACGCGCTTTCCACTCGCCGGCGCCCTGACGGACCGGTCACCAGGCACTGCCGGCAGGACGCGCTTTCCACTCGCCGGCGCCCTGACGGACCGGTCACCAGGCACTGCCGGCAGGACGCGCTTTCCACTCGCCGGCGCCCTGACGGACCGGTCACCAGGCACTGCCGGCAGGACGCGCTTTCCACTCGCCGGCGCCCTGACGGACCGGTCACCAGGCACTGCCGGCAGGACGCGCTTTCCACTCGCCGGCGCCCGACGGACCGGTCACCAGGCACTGCCGGCAGGACGCGCTTTCCACGCGCCGGCGCCCGACGGACCGGTCACCAGGCACTGCCGGCAGGACGCGCTTTCCACTCTCCGGCGCCCTGACGGACCGGTCACCAGGCACTGCCGGCAGGACGCGCTTTCCACTCGCCGGCGCCCTGACGGACCGGTCACCAGGCACTGCCGGCAGGACGCGCTTTCCACGCGCCGGCGCCCTGACGGACCGGTCACCAGGCACTGCCGGCAGGACGCGCTTTCCACTCGCCGGCGCCCTGACGGACCGGTCACCAGGCACTGCCGGCAGGACGCGCTTTCCACTCGCCGGCGCCCTGACTGACCGGTCACCAGGCACTGCCGGCAGGACGCGCTTTCCACTCGCCGGCGCCCTGACGGACCGGTCACCAGGCACTCCCGGCAGGACGCGCTTTCCACGCGCCGGCGCCCGACGGACCGGTCACCAGGCACTGCCGGCAGGACGCGCTTTCCACGCGCCGGCGCCCTGACGGACCGGTCACCAGGCACTGCCGGCAGGACGCGCTTTCCACTCGCCGGCGCCCTGACGGACCGGTCACCAGGCACTGCCGGCAGGACGCGCTTTCCACTCGCCGGCGCCCTGACGGACCGGTCACCAGGCACTGCCGGCAGGACGCGCTTTCCACGCGCCGGCGCCCTGACGGGACCGGTCACCAGGCACTGCCGGCAGGGACGCGCTTTTCCACTCGCCGGCGCCCTGACGGACCCGGTCACCAGGCACTGCCGGCAGGACGCGCTTTCCACTCGCCGGCGCCCGACGGACCGGTCACCAGGCACTGCCGGCAGGACGCGCTTTCCACGCGCCGGCGCCCGACGGACCGGTCACCAGGCACTGCCGGCAGGACGCGCTTTCCACGCGCCGGCGCCCGACGGACCGGTCACCAGGCACTGCCGGCAGGACGCGCTTTCCACGCGCCGGCGCCCTGACGGACCGGTCACCAGGCACTGCCGGCAGGACGCGCTTTCCACGCGCCGGCGCCCGACGGACCGGTCACCAGGCACTGCCGGCAGGACGCGCTTTCCACGCGCCGGCGCCCTGACGGACCGGTCACCAGGCACTGCCGGCAGGACGCGCTTTCCACGCGCCGGCGCCCTGACGGACCGGTCACCAGGCACTGCCGGCAGGACGCGCTTTCCCACTCGCCGGCGCCCTGACGGACCGGTCACCAGGCACTGCCGGCAGGACGCGCTTTCCACGCGCCGGCGCCCTGACGGACCGGTCACCAGGCACTGCCGGCAGGACGCGCTTTCCACGCGCCGGCGCCCGACGGACCGGTCACCAGGCACTGCCGGCAGGACGCGCTTTCCACGTGCCGGCGCCCTGACGGACCGGTCACCAGGCACTGCCGGAAGGACGCGCTTTCCACTCGCCGGCGCCCTGACTGACCGGTCACCAGGCACTGCCGGCAGGACGCGCTTTCCACGCGCCCGGCGCCCTGACGGACCGGTCACCAGGCACTGCCGGCAGGACGCGCTTTCCACTCGCCGGCGCCCGACGGACCGGTCACCAGGCACTGCCGGCAGGACGCGCTTTCCACTCGCCGGCGCCCTGACGGACCGGTCACCAGGCACTGCCGCAGGACGCGCTTTCCACTCGCCGGCGCCCTGACTGACCGGTCACCAGGCACTGCCGGCAGGACGCGCTTTCAACTCGCCGGCGCCCGACGGACCGGTCACCAGGCACTGCCGGCAGGACGCGCTTTCCACGCGCCGGCGCCCTGACGGACCGGTCACCAGGCACTGCCGGCAGGACGCGCTTTCCACGCGCCGGCGCCCTGACGGACCGGTCACCAGGCACTGCCGGCAGGACGCGCTTTCCACGCGCCGGCGCCCTGACGGACCGGTCACCAGGCACGGCCGGCAGGACGCGCTTTCCACTCGCCGGCGCCCTGACGGACCGGTCACCAGGCACTGCCGGCAGGACGCGCTTTCCACTCGCCGGCGCCCTGACGGACCGGTCACCAGGCACTGCCGGCAGGACGCGCTTTCCACGCGCCGGCGCCCGACGGACCAGTCACCAGGCACTGCCGGCAGGACGCGCTTTCCACTCGCCGGCGCCCGACGGACCGGTCACCAGGCACTGCCGGCAGGACGCGCTTTCCACGCGCCGGCGCCCGACGGACCGGTCACCAGGCACTGCCGGCAGGACGCGCTTTCCACTCGCCGGCGCCCTGACTGACCGGTCACCAGGCACTGCCGGCAGGACGCGCTTTCCACTCGCCGGCGCCCTGACGGACCGGTCACCAGGCACTGCCGGCAGGACGCGCTTTCCACGCGCCGGCGCCCTGACGGACCGGTCACCAGGCACGGCCGGCAGGACGCGCTTTCCACTCGCCGGCGCCCTGACGGACCGGTCACCAGGCACTGCCGGCAGGACGCGCTTTCCACTCGCCGGCGCCCTGACGGACCGGTCACCAGGCACTGCCGGCAGGACGCGCTTTCCACTCGCCGGCGCCCTGACGGACCGGTCACCAGGCACTGCCGGCAGGACGCGCTTTCCACTCGCCGGCGCCCGACGGACCGGTCACCAGGCACTGCCGGCAGGACGCGCTTTCCACTCGCCGGCGCCAGACGGACCGGTCACCAGGCACTGCCGCAGGACGCGCTTTCCACGCGCCGGCGCCCGACGGACCGGTCACCAGGCACTGCCGGCAGGACGCGCTTTCCACTCGCCGGCGCCCTGACTGACCGGTCACCAGGCACTGCCGCAGGACGCGCTTTCCACTCGCCGGCGCCCCTGACGGACCGGTCACCAGGCACTGCCGGCAGGACGCGCTTTCCACTCGCCGGCGCCCTGACTGACCGGTCACCAGGCACTGCCCGGCAGGACGCGCTTTCCACTCGCCGGCGCCCTGACGGACCGGTCACCAGGCACTGCCGGCAGGACGCGCTTTCCACGGCG
>NW_027466016.1:0-104904 GCF_049634645.1 Pelodiscus sinensis
CCCGACCGAGGGAGAGAAGGGGCTGTCCCATGGGTGGGGGCCCCTCGGGAACCTGAGAGTCTAGGTCACCCCAGGGCCCCTTGTCTCGCCCTTGTCTGCTCTTTGGGGCCGGGTTGAGCTGCACAGTGACTCCCACTCCCCGGGTGGCCCTGGAGGGGTGGGGCAAGGGGTGGGGCAGCACAGCGGGGGGGGCCACCCCCCGGAACGGAACCAAGTCAGTTCTCTCCCCCCCCCATCCCCACCAGAAAAGAGGTGGAAACTGAGAGTCACATCTTCTCCCTTGTCTCCTCCTGGGGACTAGTGGTTAGAGCAGGAGGGCAGGGACTCAGGGTGTGCTCGGTTCTCCCCCAGGTGCTGGAGGAGAGTGGGGCTAGTGGTTAGTGCAGGGGGAGGGGCTGCGAGCGAGGACACCTGGCTTCTCTCCCCCACGCAGGGAGGAGAGTGGGGGCTAGTGGTTAGAGCTGGCAGGAGGGCGGTGCTGGGAGCCTGGGGGGGACATACCAGTCGACCAGCTGGGCCCCGATGAGGTCGTGGATGTGATAGGGCAGCCCCAGTTTCACGGCCCGGGGAGCCCGGCGGCTCTGTAGGTCCGACAGCAAAACCTCCTTGTACTTGGCTTTCTGGATCATGGCCTGCACGGCCTTGCGCCCTGGGCGGGGAGAGAGGGCTCAGTCGGCCTGTCCCCTCTGGCAGGGCTGGCTGGGGGGGGAGGGTGCCCACACAAACCTTTGATGAAGCATTTAACGAAGCGCCCGGCTCCGGGCACCGCAAGCCACCAGCTGCCGGCGTCCCGGACGGTCAGGACTCCCGCGCTGACCAGCCAGCCTGGAGAGGGGACAGAAGAGACCCGTCCTCACCTCAGTGTCCTTTGCTCCAGAGACCCGGCATCCGGATGCGTCCCCTCTGGGGTGGAGCACTGGAGCTGGGCACGCAGGGACTTCTCCCCAGTCCCACGTGGGGAAGGTTATAGGGGAACCCCTCGCCCAGCACAGAGATGCGCCCCCTCTGGGGTGGGGAACAGCCGCATAGAACACCAAGGGGGCGCTGGGGCGAGAGGGGGAATGCGGCTGGGCCGGGGGCTCTGGGAGGCTGCGTCCCCCTGCCCCCCGCACCCTCAGCCACCCACGTGATGTCGTGGTCCTGGAAGCCGAAGTCCCTCAGCATGCGGCCCTTCTCGTAGCTGACGTCGGCACAGGAGGTGAAAGCCGTCTGCAGGAACCTGCGCACCGTCCCGGCCTGCTCCTTCCCCTCCACGGACTGCAGCACCTGGGCGGAGACAGGGGGACCTGTTACCCACACCAGGCCCTCCCTGGGGCCACCCTCCCACGGCTGGGGGTGGGGCAGAACCTGACCTTGGGCCACGTAGTCCTGAGCGAACACCACCCCGAAGGCCTCCGTGTCGAATCCGAGCTGGAAGAGCCGGACCAGCCCCTCATCCTTCAGCCGGCTCTGCGGAGGGGAGGGTTAATGTGGGGGGGGGCACTGCACCCCATGGGTCAGAGCCATGAGACTGTGTCTAGCATTGGCGGGTCTACGCACGGTGCATTGTGAGCGCGCGTGGGAAACGTTAGCCTATGCTGAGCACCGTGGGTCCGTGTGTGCGTGAACTCACCACCGCCCGGCTGAAGGGAGCTGTCTGTGTGACCTAGTGGGAGGCTGTACACTGCGTTTGGGCTGTGGGTGACCCCTACTGGCCTGTAGCTGTAAGCGCTGCACAGCAGGAGGGCCACCTGAGGATCCTATGGTCATGTAGACAAGGACTCAATTGGTTCTTACCTGTTGAGGGCAGGGACTGAACAACGGCAGTGAGTGTTGGGGGCAGGGGCAGTTTCTGGCTGGGAAACATGAGGGGAACAGACTAAGCTGAGAGGGCGATGGACCCCTAACCAAGGGGCTGGAGGCGTCTTGGCCCTGACTCCTGTAGCCACATCACGGCGGTGCTGGGCTGTATCCTGGAGAAGCAATAACCCCTCTCTGTTTATTGGCTGGTGGAGACTGTTCTGGCTGCTACGGGGGTGCAGGATCGAGGGGAACCCCGACAATGTCAAAGTTTTACAGATGGGCTTGCACCGGGTGAACCCGAACTAGGCAAAAGGCGACCAGCCATTGGAAAGAGCAACTGGCCAGAGAGCGTCTCTCCCCCGCCTCCGACTCCGGCTGCTGGGACACGACCGGTCACCCGGCGCTGGACTCCACCCGTGTGTTTCCACAACCGGGCATGGGAACGAGGCTGGGAGGTGAAGGGCTCTCACCAGGCGCTATCAGCCGTGTACGGCCGCATGGTGGTTTTTCGCTGACTCCCCAGCCAAGGGAGCTCCCGGGAACGTCTGGGGAACAAGAGCTGACCCGGAGGAAGCGTGGGACCCAGACAGAAGGGACTTCTAGCCTGTGAACGAGCTTCTGAGATTCCAATCTGGCTGCAAAGGCAGCGAAGCGCCCTGAGGCTCCGGTGCCGGCTCGTAGCAGCTCTGCCGGGGAGGATCTGCCATTCCCGTTCGACCTATGTCGGACGCTTGGTTTGAACGTCGGGTCGCGTCGGTAACCTGCTCTGACCTGTTTGCTGTCGCTCGTAATCACCGACAACCGACCTTTCGTAGCCATGACCTTGGGCGCTGTGGTGTCTACACCAGCCAGCGGGAGCCGCACTTCGGGGTGGAGTCAGGGCATGGCCTCCTCCGCACTGAGGGAGGGGGCGAATGTCTCCAGCGCACACCGTGCAGTTCCCCTGCCACGCCTGAAGGTCTCATTCAGGGTTTACACTCCAGAGGGGGCAATGTGAGGGAGGAGGTCCCACCCTAGGGGGGCCCAGGGTCTGCTGTGCACGGGTGCCCTGGGGTGGGGGGGCACTCACCAGGTGCCTGTCCACGGCCGTGCGGTCCTTCACCAGGCTGTAGAGCTGGTGCTTCAAGACGAGAGGGGGCAGCGCATCCTCGAAGAGCTGGCGAGGGAAGAGGGAGGCGAGATACCGGAGAGCCGAGTCCACCGCCCCGGGGCCCTCTGCCAACCAACGACACAGGGTGAGCAGGAGAGAACCCAGGCGTCCTGGCGCCCAGCGCTAGCCACCAGCCCCTCCCTTCCCAGAGCCGGGGAGAACCCAGGCGTCCTGGCGCCCAGCTCTAGCCACCAGCCCCTCCCCTCCCAGAGCCGGGGAGAACCCAGGCGTCCTGGCGCCCAGCTCTAGCCACCAGCCCCTCCCTTCCCAGAGCCGGGGAGAACCCAGGCGTCCTGGCGCCCAGCTCTAGCCACCAGCCCCTCCCTTCCAGAGCCGGGGAGAACCCAGGCGTCCTGGCGCCCAGCTCTAGCCACCAGCCCCTCCCTTCCCAGAACCGGGGAGAACCCAGGCGTCCGGGCCCCGCCCTGCTCACCCCACGTCTCCGGCTCAGCCGCGTCCCCGGGGTCGGGTCCTGGCTGCAGGCGCCGCTTCTTAGCCTTCAGGGTGTGCGAGATCAGCTGGCGCCG
Organism: Pelodiscus sinensis; assembly: GCF_049634645.1. NCBI lineage: Eukaryota > Metazoa > Chordata > Testudines > Trionychidae > Pelodiscus > Pelodiscus sinensis. Next base: position 3,460 of record NW_027466016.1, read on the forward strand.
GCGTTCCATGGGCTGGGGGGAGCGGCAGAGTCGGCACCGAGTGAGCCCCCCAATGCCAGGTCCCCCTCCTGCCCCCTCCAGGTCCCCTCCCTTCCCTCCTGCCCCCCTCCAGGCCCCTTCCCCCCTCCTGCCCCCCTCCCTTCCCTCCTGCCCCCCCTCCAGGCCCCTTCCCCCCTCCTGCCCCCTCCCTTCCCTCCTGCCCCCCCTCCAGGCCCCTTCCCCCCTCCTGCCCCCCTCCCTTCCCTCCTGCCCCCCTCCAGGTCCCCTTCCCCCCTCCTGCCCCCCTCCCTTCCCTCCTGCCCCCCTCCAGGTCCCCTTCCCCCCTCCTGCCCCCCCTCCAGGTCCCCTTCCCCTCTCCTGGCCCCCTCCCTTCCCTCCTGCCCCCCTCCAGGTCCCCTTCCCCCCTCCTGCCCCCCCTCCAGGTCCCCTTCCCCCTCCTGCCCCCCCCCCGCCAGGTCCCCTTCCTCCCCTCCTGACCCCCTCCTACCCCCCCCTCCTGGCCCCCTCCCTTCCCCCCTCCCTTTCCTCCTGCCCCCCCTCCAGGTCCCCTTCCCCCCTCCTGGCCCCCCCCTCCAGGTTCCCCCCGTCCCGGAGTGATGACGTCACCGCCTCCACTCCCTACCCAGCGCAGAGTTCCCGGCGCCCTCCGATGACGTCACCCGGGGGTCCTCGCTCTTCCCGGCCGCGCGCCCGGCGGCAGCAGGTCCCCGCGCTGATGGCGTCAGCGGGGCTCGGAGCGGGAAGAGGGGGGGGCTGGCAGGGGCGGAGCTTCCGCGGGAGTCACGTGGCTGCGGGGCCGCGCGCTTGCGCAGGGGAGGGGCGGGGAGGGCGAGTCGCTCTCGGTTGACGTCAGGCGGGTGCCCGGGGGTCAAAGGTCACCGACGGGGGAGCGGGAGGGGAAAGGTCAGAGGTCGGACGGGGAGACGGATTCGGCTTGTGGGGCGGGACCCTGGGGGAGGGGCCGGCCGGGGGGCCTGTGGAGCGGGGGGTGCGGGGGGCAGGGGCCGTGGGGCTGGGTGGGAGGCGGGGGGCTGGGCAGGGGGGGGGCCGTGGGGCAGGGGGAGGGGCTGGGCGGGAGGCCCCTGGGGGGGGCCGTGGGGCTGGGCGGGGGGGCTGTGGGGCTGGGTGGGGGGGCTGGGCGGGAGGCCCCTGGGGGGGGCCGTGGGGCTGGGCGGGGGGGGCTGTGGGGCTGGGTGGGGGGGCTGGGCGGGAGGCCCCTGGGGGGGGCCGTGGGCTGGGCGGGGGGGGCTGTGGGGCTGGGTGGGGGGGCTGGGCGGGAGGCCCCTGGGGGGGGCCGTGGGGCTGGGCGGGGGGGCTGTGGGGCAGGGGGAGGGGCTGGGCGGGAGGCCCCTGGGGGGGGCCGTGGGGCTGGGCGGGGGGGGCTGTGGGGCTGGGTGGGGGGCTGGGCGGGAGGCCCCTGGGGGGGGCCGTGGGGCTGGGCGGGGGGGGCTGTGGGGCAGGGGGAGGGGCTGGGCGGGAGGCCCCTGGGGGGGGCCGTGGGGCTGGGCGGGGGGGGGCTGTGGGGCAGGGGGAGGGGCTGGGCGGGAGGCCCTGGGGGGGGCCGTGGGGCTGGGCGGGGGGGGCTGTGGGGCTGGGTGGGGGGGCTGGGCGGGAGGCCCCTGGGGGGGGCCGTGGGGCTGGGCGGGGAGGGCCGGGCGGGGGGGGCCTGGCGGGGGGGGGCTGGGTGGGGCTGGGCGGGGGGGGCCTGGCGGGTGGGGCTGGGCAGGGGGGGGCTGTGGGGCTGGGCGGGGGGCGCCTCTGCCGGGCTCCGGGTCTCACCCCCTCGCTCCCTCCCAGGCCGCCATGGAGCCCGGCGCCCGCCCGGCCAAGCGCAGCAGCCGAGAGGTCGCGCAGGAGCCGGGGGCCTCGCCCAAGCGGGGGCGCTGGGCCCCCCCACGCTGCCCGCGGAGCCGGCCCTCTACGACGGGCCCTTCCCCTTCTACCGCCAGCCAGCCGAGCTGGGGCGCTTCTCCTGGACGCCGAGCGCCGCTACCACCCCGACGCCCGCCAGCTGCGCTACTTCGCCCCGCCCCCCGCCGACCGCCCCGACCCCCCCTTCGACCTGCGCCACGGCTACCGGGACGCTACGTGCGGCGGGACGAGGACCAGCGCGAGGGCCTGGAGCACCTGCTGCGCTGGGTGGCCGGGCAGCGGGACCGGCTGCGGCTGAGGGCGACACCACGGGGTGCGCGGGAGAGGCAGGGGACACGGGGGTGGAGCATCCCTTTACCTGGACCACCACTGATCTGGGGGTGGAGGTCAGTGGGATAGGAGCAGCTGGGGGTAACCAGCAGGGGTCAGTGTGAAGCCAGCACCCACGTGGAACCAGGTGGGGGGCAGGGGAGACCTTGATTCTGCCCTTCATCTACTGGCACATGCCTGGCTCAGCCTTGGGATAGGGGGCAGGGCCAGTGCCACAGGAACACCACCCTGGGCTGTGTGGCGGTGTGGGGGACAACAGAGCATGTGCCCAGCGCCTGGCACCTCATGTGACCCCATTCAGCTCAACAGGGAACTGTGGAACTCCTTGCCACAGGAGGCTGTGAAGGCTAGGATTATAATAGAGCGTAAAGAGAAGCTAGATAATTTCCTGGAGGTTAGTCCATAAGAGGCTATTAGCCAGGGGATAGAAATGGTGTCCCTGGCCTCTGTTTGGCAGAGGCTGGAGAGGGATGGCAGGAGACAAATCGCTTGATCATTGTCTTCAGTCCACCCCTCTGGGGCACTTAGTGCTGGCCACTGTCAGCAGACAGGATACTGGGCTAGATGGACCTTTGGTCTGACCCAGTACAGCCGTTCTTATGTTAACTCTGAACACTACTGATGGTGGGCATGTGGCCCCGTTGCCTCTTCCCCTGCAGGCGCCCTGTGAACGCTGACTTCATCACCTGGCGGGGGCACCTCACCAAGGTGCTGACGACGCCCTACGAGAACCACGAGGGCTGGCTGCTGGCCGTCAGCCTCTTCCGCGGCACGCTGTACGTCAGCGAGGTGGAGACACCGGCGGCCCGGCAGCAGCGGGAGCAGCGCTCCGACATGCTGCAGGAGCTGGCCTACATGGGCTACAAGTTCGAGCACTACATGTGTGCCGGTAATTAGAACCCAGCCGCCCCGCTCTAACCACTGGCCCCTGCTCCCCTCCCAGCCAGGAGAGAACCCAGGCGCCCTGTGCTGTCCCCACCCCCAGACACGCCAGACGGGAGCCCGGACCCCACGGGCGTGGTGAACACCAATGAGGCCTTCTGCACAGTGGTGCGCACGCGGCTGGGCCCCCACTCGCTGCTCTTCGCCGGGGAGGTGGACTGCACCGACCCCCACGGGCCCTCGCCCCCCGCCTGCTACGTGGAGCTCAAGACGTGCAAGGAGATGCACAGCCAGGCACAGCGCCGCATCTTCTACAGGTGTGTCGCCCACCCTCCCCAGCCAGCACCCTCCTGCCCCCTGGGGTGCGTGGCCTCCGTGCCCCAAGCCACACCCTCCCTCGAGCCGGATACCGCAAAGGCACTGGGCGGCGGTGTCTATGGCCAGGCCTGGTTCCTCGTGGGCGGGGAAGGCTGGATCGGCGGCTCCGGGGTGCCAGCAACTGAGGCTGACACCCCTTCCCCTGCCCAGGCACAAGCTGATCAAGTGGTGGGCACAGTCCTTCCTGCCCGGCGTCTCCCGCATCGTAGCCGGCTTCCGCGCCCCCGACGGCACCGTGGCCAGCCTGGAGACCTTCCAGACCATGAACATCTTCCCGCTGATCCGGGTGAGCCGCTGTAACCCCCCCCCCGCTTCTCTTCTGTGGTCGCTGATCCGGGTGAGCCGCTGTACCCCCCCCCCGCGTCTCTTCTGTGGTACCCCTCCCGCTCCCGGCTCCACTGTCCTCCCGCACCCCTGCCTCTTCCTCGCGTGCCAGGCCCTCGTCCCACCTCTATGCTGGTTGAAAGCTGCTCCCTTCCCCCACAGGGCGAGCAAGGCTGCTGGAAGCCGGCCGTGTGCATGAATTTCTGCGAGGCCTTCCTGGCCTTCCTCAAGCGGGTGGTGACAGAAGATGACCCACAGTGAGTAGAAGAGTCCACAGTCTGTTTCGTTTTACTCACCTCCCCCTGCCCCTCCCTACAAGCTGGGAGAGAGAGGAATCCCGACTCCCTGCCCCCCTCCAGCCCCCCAAGCCAGGATCCCAGGAGGCCTGGCCAGACGTTCCTCTACCACTTCACACCCCCCTGTGCAGAATGAACTGGGGGCCGTGCACCCTGCAGCAGGTGAAGCGTGACACATGCCATCCGTAGTGGTGCACGTGGACACAGCGGTGTGTGGGGGGCAGGCTTGGGGCTGAGCATTGGTGTTTGGGGGTGGGGCTAGGGGGTAAGATTTGGAGGGGTGCAGGCTGCCCCGGGAGTCAGGATGCCGCCGTCCTGGCTGCCGCTGTCACCCGTCCTTCTGTCCCCAGGCCTCGTGCACCTGTTTGCCTGGGAGCCCGGCCACCCCGTGTCCTGCACCCGGCACCGGGGCGCGGAGCACGTCTTCCTGCCGGCCTGGTACGTGGAGGCATGGGCGGCCGCCGCAGCCCAGCCTGAGCACCAATAAAGACTGTGGGGCAGGTGTCCCTGTGTCCTAAAGGTCCTGACCCCGTCTGCGGCAAGGTCAGAGGTCATGACCCTGGAGAGTGGAAGGGTGAAAGGTCAGCTCTGCCAAAAGGTTGCTTTCTGGGTCAGAGGTTACTGGGGGTGAAGCTACAGTCTCCGCCCCCGGCCACGGAGGTGGGACCAGCCATTGCCCCCATGCCCTGTGGGTCCTATGTGCAGCCAGAGCGAACCTGGACCCAGGTGACGGGATGGTACAGCACAACCAGCCCCCCCCCCCCCCCCACCGACACAGTCGGCCCCATCAACTCCTGAGCATTCTGCTCCCCTCTGCCAATGGTATGGTCCATCACCAAGGGAACCGTGCCCCTCCTCTGCCCCCTTAACAGCTGTGGACCCAGCCAGTTGGGGAAAGATGCAGGAAGCACATCACAACTGGACTGACCTAAGGCCGGGGGGGGGGGGGTGGGGGGGGGGGGGAATAGCACGGACTGGTCCACATGCACGGCGCAGGGGAAGTCCATCTCTGACTGCCAACTTGCAGAGGTGTGTTCGGCACCGGGGGGGGGGAGGGGGGTCACACTCCCTGCCCCAGGCCCTACAAGTGCCCAGCAGGTGCAGCTGAGGGGGGAGGGGCGGGCACTGCCCCAGGGGGTCGCTCACGCCTGGCTCAAGGCCCCACACGGTGCTGCTGCAGAAAGTTTTATTTACAAGCTGGAAGGCCCCCCCCTCCCAGCCAGCCCCAGGCGGGGGGCGGGGCCGGGCCGGCTCACTGGGTGTACAGGCTGGCGGCGAAGACGATGTCGCGCTTGATGAGGTTGGCGGCCTGCTCCATCTTGGCGTGCAGCGTGGGCTCGCCAATGACGCGGGCGGCGCTGCGCACGTCCCGGCAGGTCGCCGCCAGCCGCTGGATGCAGCGCACCACGATCCCCTCCTGCACGTCCGTCAGCCGGCGATCTCCGCGAAGGGCTGGGGGGAGAGGGCGTGGGACGCGGGTATGGGCAGGGGGGAGAGGGCGTGGGACGCGGGTACGGGGGGGGGGAGAGGGCGTGGGGACGCGGGTACAGGCGGGGTGGAGAGGGCGTGGGACGCGGGTACAGGCGGGGGGACGCGGGGAGGGAGAGGGCGTGGGACGCGGGTACGGGCAGGGGGAGAGGGCGTGGGGGAGAGGGCATGGGACGCGGGTACGGGCGGGGGGGGAGAGGGCGTGGGACGCGGGTACGGGCAGGGGAGAGGGCGTGGGACGCGGGTGAGGGCGGGGGACACGGGTACGGGCGGGGTGGAGAGGGCGGGGGACGCGGGTGAGGGCGGGGGGAGAGGGCGTGGGACGCGGGTGAGGGCGGGGGGAGAGGGCGTGGGACGCGGGTGAGGGCGGGGGGGAGAGGGCGTGGGACGCGGGTGAGGGCGGGGGGACGCGGGTACGGGCGGGGGGAGAGGGCGGGGGGACGCGGGTACAGGCGGGGGGAGAGGGCGTGGGACGCGGGTACGGGCGGGGGGACGCGGGGAGGGATGAGGGCGTGGGACGCGGGTACGGGCGGGGGGAGAGGGCGTGGGACACGGGTACGGGCGGGGGGACGCGGGGGAGGGAGAGGGCGTGGGGACGCGGGTACGGGCGGGGGGGAGAGGGCGTGGGGACGCGGGTACGGGCGGGGGGGAGAGGGCGTGGGAGCGGGTGAGGGCGGGGGACACGGGTACGGGCAGGGGGAGAGGGCAGGGGGACGCGGGTACGGGCGGGGTGGAGAGGGCGTGGGACACGGGTGAGGGCGGGGGGACACGGGTACGGGCGGGGGGAGAGGGCGTGGGACGCGGGTACGGGCGGGGGGAGAGGGCGTGGGACGCGTGGTACGGGCGGGGGGAGAGGACGCGGGTGAGGGCGGGGGGGAGAGGGCGTGGGACGCGGGTGAGGGTGGTGGGGACACGGGTACGGGCGGGGGGAGAGGGCGTGGGACGCGGGTACGGGCGGGGGGAGAGGGCGTGGGACGCGGGTACGGGCGGGGGGAGAGGGCGTGGGGACGCGGGTGAGGGCGGGGGGGGAGAGGGCGTGGGGACGCGGGTGAGGGCGGGGGGGAGAGGGCGTGGGGACGCGGGTGAGGGCGGGGGGGGAGAGGGCGTGGGACACGGGTACGGGCGGGGGGACGCGGGGAGGGAGAGGGCGTGGGGACGCGGGTACGGGCGGGGGGGAGAGGGCGTGGGGACGCGGGTACGGCGGGGGGGAGAGGGCCGTGGGGACGCGGTGAGGGCGGGGGACACGGGTACGGGCAGGGGGAGAGGGCAGGGGACGCGGTACGGGCGGGGTGGAGAGGGCGTGGGACACGGGTGAGGGCGGGGGGACACGGGTACGGCGGGGGGAGAGGGCGTGGGACGCGGGTACGGGCGGGGGGAGAGGACGCGGGTGAGGGCGGGGGGGAGAGGGCGTGGGACGCGGGTTGAGGGTGGGGGGACACGGGTACGGGCGGGGGAGAGGGCGTGGGACGCGGGTACGGGCGGGGTGGAGAGGGCGTGGGGACGCGGGTACGGGCGGGGGGGAGAGGGCGTGGGGACGCGGGTGAGGGCGGGGGGGAGAGGGCGTGGGGGACGCGGGTGAGGGCGGGGGGGAGAGGGCGTGGGGACGCGGGTGAGGGCGGGAGGGGAGAGGGCGTGGGACGCGGGTACGGCGGGGGGGAGAGGGCGTGGGACGCGGGTACGGGCGGGGGAGAGGGCGTGGGGACGCGGGTACGGGCGGGGGGAGAGGGGCGTGGGGACGCGGGTACGGGCGGGGACGGACGGGTCACGACCAGCCACTCACCATGCCGCGGGCCCACTCGTACACCACCTCCACCAGGCCCGAAGTTGTACTGCGCCACGAAATCCTCCACCGACTTCCCGCAGGCCGCAGTCCCGCTGCAGCAGGGCGATGCGCTCGGCCACCGCCCGGATCCGCTCCATGCCCTGAGGGGGGAGAGCCGGGCGTCAGGGGCCCCGGGTGTCAGGGCCCCCCCCGGCCAGGCCGCCTGCCCCCTCCCCCCGGACCCCCTCACCTTGCGCAGCACGCTGGGCAGCTGGGGCTCGGCCTGGCTCTTGGTCTGGCAGACCAGGCAGCTCAGCAGGGCCACGCTCTCCTCGGCCCGCAGCTCCGTCAGCAGGTTGTCGAACACCAGCTCAGTCAGCAGCAGCTCGTGGTTGCTGATCTCGCAGGCCACGCGCCCGGCCAGCTGCACCGCCCCCCCCGCGTCCACGTAGCGCAGCGCCCGCAGCACCTGGGCACAGGGGGAGGCGACATGCCCACTCTGCCTGGTGCTGGGGGGTCGGGCGGAGCTCTCCTCCCCCTGGGGTTGGCACTCTGGGGGCCAGCAGTCTGGGGGCCATGGGGCACAGCTGTAGGGCAGGACTTACCTGCCCCTGTGGTTGGTACTCTGGGGCCATGGGGCAGAGCTGTGGGGCGGGACTCACCCCCCTGCCGGGGCTAGTGCCATGGGGCAGAGCTGTGGGGCGGGACTCACCCCCCCGCCGGGGCTAGTGCCATGGGGCAGAGCTGTGGGGGTGGGACTCACCCCCCCGCCGGGGCTAGTGCCATGGGCAGAGCTGTGGGGTGGGACTCACCCCCCCGCCGGGGCTAGTGCCATGGGGCAGAGCTGTGGGGTGGGACTCACCCCCCCGCCGGGGCTAGTACCCTGGGGGCCATGGGGCAAGAGCTGTGGGGTGGACTCACCCCCCCGCCGGGGCTAGTACCCTGGGGCCCGTGGGGCGGGACTCACCTCCACCCGCTGCTGGTACTCGGGCAGGCAGCAGCAGGGACTGGTCGGACAGCAGGAAGCGCAGGTGTTCCAGCTCCGCCCGCAGCTGCAGCCGCTCGGTGAGGCGCAGGTACTGGGGGGGGGCAGGGATTAGGCGGGTGCCAGTTGCCCCCAGTTCCCACCCCCAGAGCTGCAGGCAGGGCAGCAGGAGGCCGAGTGCCAGGCCCCGCCCCGGGCTCACCTGCTGGGGGAAGCGGGGGCTGTGGACGCACTGGAAAGTGGGCAGCGCCTCCTCCAGGCGCCGGAGCCGCATGGCGCCCTCCACCACCTCCAGCTCCTTCAGCTGCAGGGCGCCCACGGGGTCCAGGCGGGGCAGCCCCCCTGCGCCCCCCTCCGCCAGCCGCAGCAGCTCCTGGGCCGCCTGCACGGCCGAGGGCCCGGGGGGGTCCGTTCCTGCAACGGCACCCCGGCACATGTGGGTCCCGGCGGCCACTCCCCCGCGCCACCGCCCCCCCCAGCCCGCGAGCCCCCCCGACCTGAACCGCGCATCTGCCTCTTCCTCACGTCCTCCAGGATGCGCTCGGCGTTCACCCGCAAGCGTCTTGCCCGTGAGCGCCCGGATGGCGCAGGGGGCCAGCTGCTCCACCGCATGGCTGCAGGGCCCTGGGGGGCAGAGGGGCCGCAGTGGGGCAGAGAAACCCGGCCCCCGGTCCCCTCCCCGAGCGGGGAACAGAACCCAGCCCCCCCCGGCTCTAACGCTAGCCCCCACTCCCCTCCCCGAGCAGGGAACAGAAACCAGCCCCCCCCCCCTCCCTGAGCAAGGAACAGAACCCAGCCCCCCCCGGCTCTAACCGCTAGCCCCCACTCCCCTCCCGAGCGGGAACAGAACCCAGCCCCCCCCCCAGCTCTAACCGCTAGCCCCCACTCCCCTCCCCGAGCAGGGAACAGAACCCAGCCCCCCCGCTCTAACCGCTAGCCCCAACTCCCCTCCCCGAGCAGGAACAGAACCCAGCCCCCCCGCTCTAACCGCTAGCCCCCACTCCCCTCCCCGAGCAGGGAACAGAACCCAGCCCCCCCCCTCCCTGAGCAAGGAACAGAAACCAGCCCCCCCCGGCTCTAACCGGCTAGCCCCCACTCCCTCCCCGAGCAGGGAACAGAACCCAGCCCCCCCCCAGCTCTAACCGCTAGCCCCCACTCCCCTCCCCGAGCAGGGAACGAACCCAGCCCCCCCCCCCAGCTCTAACCGCTAGCCCCCACTCCCCTCCCCGAGCGGGGAACAGAACCCAGCCCCCCCCCCCAGCTCTAACCGCTAGCCCCCGCTCCCCTCCCCGAGCAGGGAACAGAACCCAGCCCCCCCCCAAGCAGGGAACAGAACCCAGTCCCCCCGCTCTAACCACTAGCCCCCACTCCCCTCCCCGAGCAGGGAACAGAACCCAGCCCCCCCCCCCAGCTCTAACCGCTAGCCCCAACTCCCCTCCCCGAGCTGGGAACAGAACCCAGCCCCCCCCCGCTCTAACCGCTAGCCCCCGCTCCCCTCCCCGAGCAGGGAACAGAACCCAGCCCCCCCCCAAGCAGGGAACAGAACCCAGTCCCCCCGCTCTAACCGCTAGCCCCAACTCCCCTCCCCGAGCTGGGAACAGAACCCAGCCCCCCCCCCGCTCTAACCGCTAGCCCCAACTCCCCTCCCCGAGCTGGGAACAGAACCCAGCCCCCCCCCGCTCTAACCGCTAGCCCCCGCTCCCCTCCCCGAGCAGGGAACAGAACCCAGCCCCCCCCCCAAGCAGGGAACAGAACCCAGTCCCCCCGCTCTAACCACTAGCCCCCACTCCCTTCCCCCCAGAGCTGCAAGAGAGCTGAGGTGTCTGGGCTCCCAGCCCCTTGCTCTAACCACTAGCCCCCCCTCCCCGAGCTGGGACTGGGACCCAGGCGGCCTAGCTCCCCCCACACCCGCCAGGGCCCCGGCCGCCAGCCCTTACCCTCGGGCAGGAAGAGCTTGTTGAGCAGCAGGTCGTCGGGGTAGGGCACCTCGGGGCTGGGGCTGTCCCCCCCCGCCGGGGTCTCCCCCTCGGGGGCCGTCTCGCAGAGCACCAGGGTGGTGAACGTCCGGTTGGCTGCGTCGGGGGAGACCTGGGGGGAGATGGGGGCTGGTTGGGGGACGTGCCAGGCAGCCAGAGCTGCGGCCGCTCAGGGGGGCCTGCGGGTGGGACGCGCCCCCCCCCCCCACAACACAGCCCCCCCTCACCTGTAAGATCACCCCCAGGGCGTTGCGGTGAGCCGGGGTCGAGACGATCACCACGCGCCCCACGGCCAGAGCCTTCAGCCCGCTGGCCGACTCGGCCACCCGCCTCTGCGCCGGGAGGAGACCGTCACTCGGGCCCGCCCTGCTCCCCGGCCCTGCTCCCCGGCCAGTCCCAGCCCCAGCTGCCACCATGTCCCCTGCCCCCCGGAACCCACCGTGTCCCCTGGGCCTTGACCCGCAGCCGGCCCCAGCCATGTCCCCTGGAAACCGCCGTGTCCTCGGCTGGCCCCCACCGTGTCCCTGCAACCCACTGCATCCTCTGGGCCCTGCCCCCCAGCCGGCCACCGCCATGTCCCCTGGAAACCGCCGTGTCCTCGGCTGGCCCCCACCGTGTCCCTGCAACCCACTGCATCCTCTGGGCCCTGCCCCCCAGCCGGCCACCGCCATGTCCCCTGGAAACCGCCGTGTCCTCGGCTGGCCCCACCGTGTCCCTGCAACCCACTGCATCCTCTGGGCCCTGCCCCCCAGCCAGCCACCGCCATGTCCCCTGGAAACCGCCATGTCCCCTGCCTCCCGGCCGGCCCCCACCACGTTCCCTGGAACCCGCCACATCCCCTGGGCTCTGCCCCTTGGCCAGCTGGCCCCACTGCATCCCCCGGCCAGCCCAGCCCCATTGCACCCGACCCCACAACATCCCCTGTCCCCAGTGCATCCCCTGCCCCGCCGTGACCCGTCTGCTAGCCGGCCCCGCCACATCCCCTGCCCCTCGGCCTTGTCCCATCCCCGGCGAGGCCAGCCCCCCTACCTGGATGAGGCGGCGCGTCTCCCGCAGCTCCTGTACGGCCTGGCAGTACTGGGGCAGGTCGCTCAGCTGCCCGGCCGTGTCCACCTCCTCCATGGCCGCCAGCCGCCGGCTCAGCTGGGCCACGCTCTGCTCCTGGGCCTGCGGGGGGCACGACGCGGAGCCTCAGCGGCTGCTGCCTCCCCCCCCCCCCCCCGCGCCGCCCTCCCCCGGCGCCCCCCACCTGGCTGTCCTTGCGGCTGTGGAACTCGGAGAAGCTGCGCTTCATCATGTCCTCCACCCGCAGCGCCTCCACCCGCAGCAGGTTGAGGATCATGGTGTAGGTCAGGCGGAACTGGGACTGCAGCTGCGTCGGCTTCCCCTGCGGGCGGCAGCGGGCGGTGGGCGACGGCCCCCAGGCGCCCCCCCACCCCCGAGCCCCGCCCCACGCCCGGGGGCTCACCAGCATCATGCGGTGCAGGTCGCCCATCTCGGGCACGCGGGTCTTGCAGAGGATGATGACCATCCCCGTGGTGTCCAGCCCCCGGCGCCCCGCCCGGCCCGCCATCTGGATGTACTCGCCTGCAAGGCAGCCCGCAGCCTGAGCCCCCCCGGCCCAGCCCCCCACGGCTCCGTCCTCCCACTGCCGCCCGGCCCCGCCCCCGCCCCCGCCCCCAGGATCCTTGGCCCCGCCTCCCGGATCCTCGGCCCGCCTCCCCCACGGCTCAGCCCCTCTAGCTCCGTCCTCCCACTGCCGCCCGGCCCTGCCCCCGCCCCCAGGATCCTTGGCCCCACCTCCGGATCCTCGGCCCGCCTCCCCCACGGCTCAGCCCCTCCAGCTCCGTCCTCCCACTGCCACCCGGCCCTGCCCCCGCCCCCAGGATCCTTGGCCCCACCTCCGGATCCTCGGCCCGCCTCCCCCACGGCTCAGCCCCTCCAGCTCCGTCCTCCCACTGCCACCCGGCCCTGCCCCCGCCCCCAGGATCCTTGGCCCCACCTCCGGATCCTCGGCCCGCCTCCCCCACGGCTCAGCCCCTCCAGCTCCATCCTCCCACTGCCGCCCCGCCCCCGCCCCCAGGATCCTCGGCCCGCCTCCCCCACGGCTCAGCCCCTCCAGCTCCGTCCTCCCACTGCCACCCGGCCCTGCCCCCGCCCCCAGGATCCTTGGCCCCACTCCCCCAAGCCCCAGGACCCTTGGCCCCGCCTCCGGATCCTCGGCCCGCCTCCCCCACGGCTCAGCCCCTCCAGCTCCATCCTCCCACTGCCCGCCCCGGCCCTGCCCCCGCCCCCAGGATCCTTGGCCCCACTCCCACGGGCTCAGCCCCCCTCCCCCCCCGGGGATCCTGGGCCAACCTCCCCCACGCCACCCCCCTGCAGCATGGCCCCCGGATCCCACCGGGCAGCAGGTCGCGGAAGCTGGAGCCGTCGTGCTTGCGGATGGAGTCGAAGACCACGGTGCGGGCCGGCATGTTCACCCCCATGGCGAAGGTCTCGGTGGCAAAGAGGATCTGGGGGGGGGGAGGGGGACAGAATATGTGGTTATGTTCCCTCTGCTCCTCCCACCAGCCAGGCCCCGCCCCCAGCTCCTCCCACCAGCCAGGCCCCGCCCCCGGCTCACCTTGACCAGCCCTTTGCTGAAGAGCATCTCCACCACCTCCTTGAGGATGGGCAGGATCCCGCTGTGGTGCACCCCGATGCCCCGCTTCAGCAGGTCCACCATGTGCAGCACCTAAACCCCCCCCCCCCACCCCCCCCGGGACACGTTACATGTGGGCACGTGCTGGAGACCCACTTCCTGCTTTGCCGGGGGACTTCCTGTCCCGCACCCTGCACGGCTGCCAGCCCTCCCCCCTTCCTGTGCCGCCCACCCCAACTTCCTGTCCCGCACCCTGCACGGCTGCCAGCCCCCCCCTTCCTGTGCCGCCCACCCCAACTTCCTGTCCCGCACCCTGCACGGCTGCCAGCCCTCCCCCTTCCTGTGCCGCCCACCCCAACTTCCTGTCCCGCACCCTGCACGGCTGCCAGCCCCCCCCTTCCTGTGCCGCCCACCCCAACTTCCTGTCCGGCGTCCTGCAGGGCCATCAGTCCACCCACTTCCTGTACTGCCCCACCCCAACTTCCTGTCCAGTACCCTGCATGGCCGCCAGATGGCCTGTTTCCTGTGCCGCCCACCCCCAACTTCCTTTCTGGTATCCTTTGACCTGGAAGTACCCGACCAGCAGACGCCAACCCTCCCGCACCGTGCCGCGTCCTGACCGGCACGCAGCCCCCGGGTGTGGGAGGGGGGCTGACCTGGGGCAGCTGGCGGTCGGAGCCCTTGAGGCGGGAGATGCACTTCTGGAAGAAGACGTGGACCTCGCTCTTCTCGGTGCTCGTGGTCAGGTCGAGGGTGGTGAGGGCGGCCTGCGTTGTCGTCGCACCGGGCGCGGGAGAAGGTGAAGGCCACCACGGGCAGCTGGTCCCGCTTGCGCAGCGCGTCCACGAGCGACAGCCACACGCCCTTCTCCTGGGGGGGTCACATAGAATCACAGAGCACTGGGACTGGAAGGGACCTCGAGAGTCACCGAGTCCAGTCCCCGCCCTCATGACAGGACCAAATACTGTCTAGAGCATCCCTGAGAGACATTTATCCAACCTGCTCTTCAATATCTCCAGAGATGGGGATTCCACAACCTCCCTGGGCAACTTATTCCAGCGTTTGACCACCCTGACAGTTAGGAACTTTTTCCTAATGTCCAACCTAAACCTCCCTTGCTGCAGTTTAAGCCCATTGCTTCTTGTTCTAGCCTCAGAGGCCAAGATGAACAAGTTTTCTCCCTCCTCCTTGTGACACCCTTTTAGATACCTGAAAACGGCTCTCACGTCCCCCCTCAATCTTCTCTTTTCTAAACTAAACAAACCCAGTTCATGAAGCCTCCCCTCCTAGCTCATGTTCTCTGGACCTTTCATCATTCTCGTTGCTCTTCTCTGGACCCTCTCCAATTTCTCCACATCTTTCCTGAAATGTGGTGCCCAGAACTGGACACAATTCTCCAAGGCTGTGTCTAGACTGGTAAGTTTTTCCGCAAAATCATCTGCTTGTGCGGAAAAACTTGCCAGCTGTCTACACTGGCCGCTTGAATTTCCGCAAAAGCACCGACCATCTCATGTAAAATCATCAGAGCTTTTGCGGAAATACCATGCTGCTCCCGTTCAGGCAAAAGTCTTTTTCCAAAAGACTTTTGCGCAAAAGAGCCAGTGTAGACAGCTGAGAGTTCTTTTCTGCAAAAAAGCCCTGATTGCGAAAATGGCCATCGGGGCTTTTTTGCAGAAAACGTCGTCTAGATTGGCACGGACGCTTTTCCGTTAAAAGCATTTCTGGAAAATCATGCCAGTGTAGACGTAGCCCAACTGAGGCCTGACCAGTGCAGAGCAGAGCAGAAGAACGACTCCTCGTGTCTTGCTCACAACACTCCTGTTCATGCAGCCCAGATCAGGTTTGCTTTTTGTGCAGCAGCATCACACTGCTGACTCCTATTCAACTTGTGGTCCACTATGACCCCTAGATCCCTTTCTGCCGGACTCCTTCCCAGACCGTCGCTTCCCATTCTGTGCGTGTGAAACTGATTGTTCCTTCCTCAGTGGGGCACTTTGCATTTGTCTTTATTAAACTTCATCCTATTTATCTCAGACCATTTCTCCAATTTGTCCAGATCATTTTGAATTCTGACCCGTCCTCCAGAGCCGTCGCACCCTCCCAGCTTGGGATCAGCTGCAAACTTAATAAGCGAACTTTCTATGCCAATATCTAAATCGTGGATGAAGATATTGACCAGAGCCGGTCCCAAAACAGACCCCTGCGGAACCCCACTTGTTAGACCTTTCCAGCAGGATTGTGAAACATTAATAACTCTCTGAGTACGGTTCTCCAGCCAGTTCTGCACCCACCGTATAGTAGCCCCATCTAAGCTGTATTTGCCTAGTCTAATATCATGCGAGACCGTATCAAAGGCCTCACTAAATCTAGGTATACCACATCTACCACTTCCCCCTTAGCCACAAGACTCGTTATCCTATCAAACGATAGGGGGACTAGGGGGCACTGCTGGGGCCCTGATCCCCCTAGTTCCCCTCACGGGCCCCCGGCAGCGCCCCAAACCCCCCCAGCTCCTCGGCACACCCCAGCCCTGCCCCACCACACTCCCAAATCCCCCGCACACTCCTCCGCACCCCCCAATCTCCTGGGAGCCCCCACCAGGCACATCAAGGGGTGCTGACCTGGCCCGGCCCGGCCGCCACGTGCGTGGGCTGCTTGGCCCCGAAGGTCTGGGCGTGTTTGCTGGTGCGCTCCTTCTTGGCCTCCACCGCCGCGTAGTACCTGGGGCGGGAGAGCGGGTGAGGGGAGCCGCCCGGGGCAGCCGGGGGGCGGGCGAGGGCAGAGGCCCGGCCAGGGGGGACTCACCCCTTGGTGAGGAAGGCGCCGCGGGCGTCGAGGAGCAGGAAGAGCTCGTGCTGGGTCTTGTGGCTGGTGCCCGTGTACAGATAGTGCTCCAGGGGCACCGGGCGCCGCAGGGTGCTGATCACGTAGATCCGCTTCCGCTTCATCCGCCTGCGCCCGGGGGGGGGGGGGGGGGGGGGGGCGGGGGGGAGGTCAGTGCTCACGGCCCCCCCTGCCTGCCCCCAAAGCCCCCCCCCCCCCCCCAGCCTCCCCTTCCTGCTCAGCCCCCCACCCCCAATGTGGTGGCTGGGCAGTTTGCTTTGCTGAGGCGGCTACTCAGTCCCCACAGCCCCCCAACTCTCCTGCCCCCTTCCCCATAACCCTTCCCTGCCCCACAGGCCCCCCAACTCCCCTGCCCCCCCAACTCCCCTGCCCCCTTCTCCACAGCCCTTCCCCTGTCCCACCGCCCCCCCCAACTCCCCTACCCCACAGCCCCTCACCCGATCCAGTCGGCGAACTCCAGTGTGTTGGGCACAGGTGGCGCTCAGCAGGATGATGTTCACGTGTTCGGGCAGCATGATCAGCACCTCCTCCCACACCACCCCGCGCTGGGGGGGGGGGGGGGGAGAACACGGGGTCAGGGAACAGCCGCCCACCCCTCCTCCCACACCACCCCGCGCTGGGGGGGGGGGGGGGGGCGGACGACACAGGGTCAGGGAACGGCCGCCCACCCCTCCTCCCACACCACCCCACACTGGGGGGACACGGGGTCAGGGAACGGCCGCCCATCCCCTCCGCCCACACCACCCCGCACTGGGGGAACACGGGGTCAGGGAACGGCCGCCCACCCCCTCCGCCCACACCACCCCGCGCTGGGGGAGGACACGGGGTCAGGGAATGGCCGCCCACCCCTCCTCCCACACCACCCTGCGCTGGGGAGACACGGGGGTCAATCCCCACCTCTGCCCCTCGCCCTGCTCCTCACCTCAGCGTCATTCACGTAATGAACCTCGTCAAAGATCACCCATTCCAGGTCCCGGATCACGTCCGAGCCGTTGTACAGCATGGACCTGTGCCAGACGGACAGACAGACAGCTAGAGCCCGCCCCCAACCCAGCCCGACTCCCTGGCCCGCAGCCCCGAGTATCCACCCGCAGCCCCCCCATCCCGCAGCCCCTCGCCCCGACTCCCTGGCCCGCAGCCTCTGTCCCCGCCCCACAGCCCCGAGTATCCACCCGCAGCCCCCCCATCCCGCAGCCCCTCGCCCCGACTCCCCGCCGCTCACCGCAGGATCTCGGTGGTCATGATGAGGCAGGAGGCGTCGGGGTGCAGCTGCACATCCCCCGTCAGCAGCCCCACGTCCCCAAAGGTGTTCTTGAAATCCCGGAACTTCTGGTTGGACAGGGCCTTGATGGGGGAGGTGTAGATGGTCCTGGGGGGGGGCAGGAAGGGTTAACAACAGGGACCAGTGGGGGGAGGGGCTAGATCCAGCAGGGGGAGGGGCCCTCACCTGGTCATGTGCTTCTGGGCCAGGGCGATGGCGTATTCGGCCACCACCGTCTTGCCGGCCGAGGTGGTGCGCGGCCACGAAGAGCGAGTCGCGCCGCTCCAGGTGCAGGATGGCCTGTTTCTGGAACACGTCCGGCTCGAACGGCCACTGGGCCGGGGAAACCGAGTCAGGCGGGACGCCCCTCTCCCCGTGGCGCGTCCCCAGGCTCCCCAGCCGACCCCCACGGCACAAGGGAACTGAGGCTAGCATCCGGCCCTGGGCCCCACAACCCCGTGACACGTCTCCCTGGCTCCCCCACCCCAGGGCAGCCCCCGCCCCCCTCAGGGCCCCAGCCCAGCGCGGCCCAGGCAGGGTCTCACCCGGAAGGCCGGGTCGGGGATGCGTTTGTAGAAGTCGTCCACGGGCGAGGAGGTGTCGACGGGAATCGCCCACTGCTCCTTGGGCGGCTCGGGGGGCGCGGCCTGGGCGGGCGGGGGAGGTCCGGGGGTCACCTCCTGTGGGGGCAGAAGGGCTGGTTACGGGGCTCCGCCCCCCAGGGCGTTCCTGCCTCGGCCTGCCCCCAAAACCCCCCTCCCCCAGCCCAACCCCCCCTTTTCTGCACCCTGCCCACAGCCTCCCCTCCCCCCCACCAGAACAAGCCCCGTCCCCCAACATCCACCCCCCCAGCTGTCCCGCCTCCACCTTCAGCACCAGCTCCTCCAGGCTGTCTGCCCGCTGGGGGGCGGGGGCAGGGGCGGGGGGCGTCGCTCCCTCCTTCCCCTTGGTCTTCCTCTTCGTCTCCTCCTCCTCGTCGCTGGAGCCGCCCAGCTGGAAGGAGTCCAGGGTCCCCAGCAGCCCGGCCAGGGGCAGCAGGCCCGGTGCGCTCTGGCGCGGCGCAGCTAGGGGGCAAAAGGGGGGGGTTAGGGGGCGCCGGGAGGAGGGAGTCCCTCCAAGCGAGCCCAGCCAGCGGGGTGCCCCCCTCCAGGACACCAGTGTCTGCCCGGCCCCCCATGGAGAGACCAGCCCCCCAGATCAGTACCTTGCGGCTTGAAGTCCACCCCCTTCTTCCAGCCGGGGGCACCGTCAGCAAGTCTGGGCAGCGGGGAAGGAAAACAGGCAGAGTTACACCAGCCAAAGTTGGGAGGGGGCGGGGGGGAGAGAGGGGGCAGGGGCCTGTCTCCACCAGGGGGCGCCAGGTCTGGCCCCTCTAGGGGTGCTGCCTCCCACCCGGCCCCAGGGCAGGACCTGGCAGGGTGGGGGGGGGGTCTGGCCCCTCTAGGGGTGCCGCCTCCCACCGGGCCCCAGGGCAGGACCTGGCAGGGCGGGGGGGGGGGGGTCTGGCCCCTCTAGGGGTGCCGCCTCCACCCGGCCCCAGGGCAGGGCACTGAAGGGCACCCAGAGCCCGCCAGGCCCGAGGGGATGGGGGCGGGGGAGAGGCAGGACACCCGGCCCCCTCACACCTTTCTCAAAGTCCACATCCTCCTCCAGCTGGTCCTGGGCGCAGATCTGCTCCAAGCTGGGCTCGTCCATCCCGCTGGGGAGCAGAGAGAGGCTGAGTCCCAGCAGCACCGATGGGGGGGGGGGGGGCGGGGGAGAAGGAGGGGGACGTACCTGGCCAGAAGGGGTAGTTGGTGCTGCTGCCCCGCAAGGCCTGGGCGGGGGGCCCCGGGGCCCGCTGGAGGGAGAGCGAGTTCTTGGCCGACAGCCCCATGTTGTCCAGCAGCGCCTGGGGCGGAGAGCGAGGAGCGGGGCCTTCACTCACCGTGGCCCCCGGACAGCGCCAGGGCAGCGTCGCAAAGCCCCGGAAACGCCCCTTACGCCGCCCCCCGCTCAGGCCTCCGCCCCGCCGGCCGGGGACTCGCAGGGCAGCGCTGCTCAACCCCCCGCGCGCCCGACCTGCTCACCCCGCCACCCCCAGGGCACGAGGCCGCTTGGAACTCTGCGCTTCAGGGGGGCTGGTCTCCTGCCCCCGCACTCAGCCTCCTCTCCCAGGGCGTGACGAGGGGGGTCGTACGTGGGCTCTCGGGAGCCTGAAAGGATCAACGCCCCGAGGGAGGAACCACACAACCCGAAGCACCGAAAAAGAGAATCCGCCTTCCGCTGAGCAGACGGAAAGGAACCCGCGTCCACCCGCGCTGCTTTGGATGGGAATCGGGCAGAACCCCTTAACGCCAAGGAGACGTGTGCGCTGGCAGGGCGGGCGCAGCACGAAGGGGCGTGTGAAACTTTAGCGCATCCGGCACGTAAATACTCGGGGACGCCGGCCACAGCGGCACAGGCCGGCTCTCACACTCAGGTGGCCGTGGGAATAAGAAACAGGCAGCATCCTCACACCCACTGCGGCCAACCCGTGAGTCTGAGCAATTGGCCGAACAGGAAATAGGACTGAGTGGACTTTCTTGTAGGGTTTTTTTTTTAAATGCAGTTAGCTTGCGTACATGGGTCTATATTTGGGAGCACAACTGAAGCTGTTGCACAAGACTTGTAGTGGGAGAATTGAGCGAGACCCCCTCTTTTGTTGGTATCGCTCGTGCTTACGAAATTAGGAGAGCATTGTACATTTTGTATTCTTTGTTATAAACACGGCTGTTGGGTAACAGAAGGATTAAAGGTGCGTTTAGTTTTTTAAATCAGTCCCCCAGGCCAGCATCTCTCATGTGCCGAAAGGCCCCCCCCAGCCTAGGGAGGGAGGCATGGGACCCAGGCGTCCAGGCCAGCACGTTTTGGGCGCAGTGTGGCTGCCAGGACAGGACCCCCGTGCCTGGATGGGCTCACCTCTCGGAAGGCCAGGATCTGCCCCGTGGTGGGGTCCCGCTCCGCCTGCAGAGTGGCGTGCACAGGGGTGGCGTCTGTCTCCAGCAGCGACCACACGTCCTTCTCCCGCGGCCAGCACCTGGAGGGGGGCACAGAGGCGGAGTCAGCGCCCGCTGCACCCCGATGTCCCGCCCCTCTCCGCGGCCGAAGGGCTGGTGCCCGCAGGGGTTTTCGGGGAGGCGGGTGGGCACCAGGACTCACCTGTGGGCCCTGTCGAAGCGGTGGAGGGGCAGCCATTCGGGGCTGGCCAGGAAGCGCCGCTCCAGCTCAGAGGCCAGGTCCATGGTGAAGGGGGGCAGCCCGTGGGGCAGCTGGAGAGGGAGAGGGGAGGTGTGAAAGGCCCGTGGGGCAGTGGCGGGGTAGGGGAGGGAAGGAGATGGCGGCCGGGGGGGGGTCTCACCGTGCAGAGGGGGATGGTGCCGCCATCGGGCCCCTCCGGCCGGGTGACGAGCTCGAAGCGCCCGGCGCAGCCGACTTCCAGCAGGGACAGGGGCAGCTCCAGGGGCCCCCGGGGGGGCAGCGCTGGGGGGGGGCACAAGGGGGGGTCGGACTCTGCAACAGGCAGAGACCCCTCCCCCTGCAGATCCCGCTGGAGCCTGCCACGGCCCCCTCCTGCCCCTCCCCCCACTACCCCTGCCCCCTCCTGCACCTGCGCCCCTCCCCCCACTACCCCCTCCTGCCCCTGCCCCCCTCCTGCCCCTCCCCCCACTACCCCCTCCTGCCCCTGCCCCCCTCCTGCCCCTCCCCCTGCCCCCTCCTACCCCTGCCCCCCTCCTGCCCCTGCGCCCCTCCCCCCCACTACCCCCTCCTGCCCCTCCCCCCCACTGCCCCCCTCCTGCCCCTCCCCCCACTACCCCTGCCCCTCCCCCCACTACCCGCTCCTGCCCCCCTCCTGCCCCTCCCCCTCACTTGCCCCCAGCGCCCCCCCTCACTCATTCGCTCCATGTCGGCAGCCGCGGGCCGCCCCCTGACCCGGAAGGGCTCCGCGCGGGGCCGGCGCAGCATGGCCCTGCGGGGCGGAAGCCGGGGAGAGAACCAGGGCGAGCGCTGCGGGGCGGAAGTGACGCCAGCCGGCGCCGCGCCCCAGGGATAAGAGGAGCCGGGCGCGAGGCAGGCAAATGAGGGCGCCGCTCCGCCAATGAGCGTGCTCCGAGCCTGCGCGCGAGCGGGGAGAGCCGCGCCACGCTAGAGCCGCCGCGGACGGGGAGCGGAGAGGGTCAGTCCGCGGGGGGGGCAACCTGCGCGCGCGCCCCCCCCCCCAACAGCCCCTCTCCCTGGCCGCCTGCCGCGGTGCATCATGGGAGCGGGGCTGCGGAGGTGGGGGGGGAGTTGGTGGGGCCTGGGGCGGGAGCAGGGGGCGGGGCTTGGGGCAGGGAGGGGGCGGAGCTTGGGGGCAGTGTAAGACTAGGGGGCGGGGCTGGGGGCAGGGCCTGTGGCGGAGGCAGGGGAGGAGCTTGGGTCAGGGAGGGGGCGGGGCCTGCAGCAGGGGGCGGGGCCTGCAGCAGGGGGCGGGAGCAGGGGCGGAGCTTGGGGCAGTGCACGTGTATGGGGCTGGGGGCGGGGCCTGCAGCAGGGGGCGGGAGCAAGGGCGGAGCTTGGGGCAGTGCACGTGTATGGGGCTGGGGGCGGGGCCTGCAGCAGGGGTGGGAGCAGGGGGCGGAGCCTGGATCTAGGGCAGGGGGCGTGGCTTAGGGTGGGGGCGGGGCGGGAGCAGGTTGCAGCTACCCCAGGACATTGTGGGTAACGCCCGGGGTCGGGAGGTAATCGTGGAATTGAGTAACCGATTAATCGATATGCAAAAACGTGTCGGTGAATGCTACAGCCGACTCGCCGCCCCCCCAGTAAATGTGCGCGCAGACTGGCCAGCAGCCCAGCTGGGTCCTGGCTTGCGCCGGATCCGGGGCCTGGCCCTGCTGCGGCTCTGCCGTTCAAGTGCATTAGGAGCCGGGCGGGCAGGGAGCCTGGCTCAGGTCTGGCTTGCGCCGGATCCGGGGCCTGGCCCTGCTGCGGCTCTGCCGTTCAAGTGCATTAGGAGCCGGGCGGGCAGGGAGCCTGGCTCAGGTCTGGCTGACGCCGGCTCCGGGAGCTCAGACCCCCCCGACCCCAGACGGGCTGCTGCCCCCCTGCGCTGCTGCCTCTGTATCAGGCAGGCGGCTGGTCCGCAGGGGGGCTGGCTTTGAAACAGGCTCCCCTCGCAGACCGGCTCCCGGCGCTGCTGCCTCGGACACCGCGGCAGCGGCACGGCGGGGCGGGGGCTCCTCGGGAGTGGGGCCGTGTCGTGTGCTTTGCTTTTAGATCCCAGGGAAAGCGGAACCCCCCAGAGAGACGTTCCCGCAGTTGTTTGAGTGTGACAAGCCTTAGCAACAATCGCTGGACAATTGAAAACACTGGAGCTATGGCTACACTCGCGGCTTCTTGCGGGAGTAATATGCAAATGAGGCGAAGCGTGGAATATCGCCGAGCCTCATTTGCATACCTAATGAGCCCCCACTTTTTTCAGAAGAGGCTCTTGCGCCAGGAGGAGCATCTACACTGCCCCTTCTTGGGCAAGAAAACCCTCTTGCCGCGAATGTAGACATAGCCCAGGGCTTAAAATTGAAAGCAATTCGCACAGCGCGAAGTGCACACGCCAGTCCTAGCCGATTCTAATACCCTCATTGCGCCTAGGTCACTTACATGTCACCGGTGC
This sequence comes from Pelodiscus sinensis, assembly GCF_049634645.1. Classification (NCBI taxonomy): domain Eukaryota; kingdom Metazoa; phylum Chordata; order Testudines; family Trionychidae; genus Pelodiscus; species Pelodiscus sinensis. The sequence continues at coordinate 26,167 of NW_027466016.1, forward strand.
GCTCCCGACAGTGCCAGGCCGGGGGTCGTGGTGGCTTGGATGCCTGCACGTCGGCACTGAAGGGGTGTGAAGGGTCCGTTCCTTGTTCCAGTGTGTCAGGGACCCCCCGTCCCCGATCCTGCACCCCCGTAGCAGCCAGAACAGACTCCCCAGCCGGTAGAACAGGGGGGTTATTGCTTCTCCGGGATACAGCCCAGCACAGACGCGATGTGGCTACAGGAGTCAGGGCCAGGATACCTCCGACCCCTAGGGTTAGGGGTCCATCGCCCCCTCAGCTTAGTCTGTTCCCCTCATGTTTCCCAGCCAGAAGCCGCCTTGCTCCCAGAACCTGCCCTCCCGTCTCCCCCTCCCTCTGGGACGGGCTGGGACCCGTGTCTGGGTGAGTCTGGGAATCGCACCTCACAGCGCAGGGGGACCCCGGGTCACAGAGCAGACAGGCCCCCCCCCCGCGATTGTTCTTCCTAAACCCAACTGACAGCCAAGCGAGACTTGGTCGGCCTACGCCTGTCTACCCATCAGCTACCGTTTCCGGAAGATCCCTCGTATGCCGATATCCAGGGTCCATTTGCAATGGCCCGGTATGCGCCAGCGCGTCTGGACTGTCTCTTATCACAGTGGGACGTCCTAGGACCAGGCTGTTCCTGCTCTCTGGCCTGGTCTCGCCGGCCTGTCCACGTTCCGCAGCGTTGGGCAGCCCTGCTGACTCCCCCCCCGGCCTGCGTACCGACGTGTGCGCCCAGGCTCCAACCAGACCCAGGGGGGGTGTTAGAGCCGTGCTTGGCCAAGGCCGGGCGCTGCAGGCGTTGCTGGTCTGGACCCGGGAGGGCCGCCCTGGCTCCCCGGCAGCGCTGCCTCCACCCCCAGGGACTCCAGACCAGTCGAGTAACGGCTCAGAATCCGCGATCACTCGGCTAGTCAGTGAACCAACATCGACCATCCGTAGTGCAGGGGGAGGCTCCACCCCCCCCCCGCTCACCCCTGTGTCTGCTTCCTCCCGCAGCCCCCGGGTGCCAGTGCAGCCTCCCCCCCACGAGCGCCCCACCATGCTCGTCCTGCCCCCCGGCCTCACCGAACAGGAGGAGGCCTTGCAGAAGAAGTTTGCCAAGCTGAAGAAGAAGGTCGGAGCCTGTCGCCCCACCTGGGGGGGGGGGTGCTGGGTGAGATGGGCCCTGTGGGGCAGGGGGAGGGGCGTGTGGGGCAGGGGGAGGGGTGTGTGGGGCAGGGGGAGGGGTATGCGGGGCAAGATTGCGGGGCAAGATGGGCCCTGTGGGGCGGGGGGGGATACTCGGGGCGAGATGGGCCCTGTGGGGCGGGGGGAGGGGTGTGTGGGACAGGGGGAGGGGTGTGCGGGGCGAGATGGGCCCTGTGGGGCGGGGGAAGGGGCGTGTGGGGCAGGGGGAGGGGTGTGCGGGGCGAGATGGGCCCTGTGGGGCGGGGGGAGGGGCGTGTGGGGCAGGGGGAGGGGTGTGCGGGGCGAGATGGGCCCTGTGGGGCGGGGGGAGGGGCGTGTGGGGCAGGGGGAGGGGTGTGCGGGGCGAGATGGGCCCTGTGGGGCGGGGGGAGGGGGTATGCAGGGCCTGTGGGGTTCTGGGGCTGCGGGGCGGGGGCAGGAACTGACGGACGTTTTCACCCCCCAGAAAAAGGCTCTTCTGGCTCTAAAGAAGCAGCAAAGCTCCACCAGCCAGGCCAGCCAAGGAGGCATCAAACGCTGTGAGGCCGGGCAGAGCCTGGGGGGTGCTGGGGGTGGGGGCAGGGGCCGGCGGGCGGAGGGGACCTGGGAGCCCGGATGGCTGGGATCTCTGGGAGGGCAGTGGGGGCCGGTGGTTACAGCGGGATGCAGTGGGGGCGGGTGGTGGCAGTGGGGGGGCAGTCCCCCGTGGTTACAAGCAGGGGGAAGCGGAAGCCAGTGGTTACAGTGGGCGGGGGGTTGGTGGTTACAGCGGGAGGGGATCCCCCGTGGTTGCAGCAGGGGCCGGCGGTCCCAGCGGGGGGTGGGACAGGGGCCGGCGGTTCCAGCGGGGGGGGGGAGGCAGGGGCCGGCGGTTCCAGCGGGGGGGGCAGGGCCGGCGGTTCCAGCGGGGGGGGGGGACAGGGGCCGGCGGTCCCGGCGGGGGGGGGGCAGGGGCTGGCAGTCCCAACGGGGGGGGGGGACAGGGGCCGGCGGTCCCGGCGGGGGGGGGGGAGGCAGGGCCCGGCGGTTCCAGCGGGGGGGGCAGGGCCGGCGGTCCCGGCGGGGGGGGGGGACAGGGGCCGGCGGTCCCGGCGGGGGGGGGGCAGGGGCCGGCGGTCCCGGCGGGGGGGGGCAGGGCCGGCAGTCCCAGCGGGGGAGGGGCGCGGGGATCGGGCGCCTGACCCTGCCCCCCCCCAGCGATCTCGGACCAGCCGGCGGTGGACACGGCCACGGCCACGGAGCAGGCCAAGATGCTGGTGAAGACGGGGGCCATCAGCGCCATCAAGGCGGAGAACAAGAACTCGGGTTTCAAACGCTCCCGCACGCTGGAGGGGAAGCTGAAGGTGCGTGGCGGCGGGGGAGGGGTGGGACACTGCCGGGGGGGGGGGGCTGACCCCACCCCCACCCCCTGCACTCCCCTGACTCTCTGCTTCTCCCTAGGACCCCGAGAAGGGGCCTGCCCCCACCTTCCAGCCCTTCCAGCGCAGCATGTCGGCCGAGGACGAGGGCCAGCAGGTAACTGGACGCCTGGGGCCTCTCCCAGCTCTGGGAGGGAAGTGCAGGCTAGTGGTTAGAGCGGGGCGGGGGTGAGCTGGGAACCAGGATTCCTGGGTTCTCCCCCTGGCTCTGGGAGGGAAGTGCAGGCTAGTGGTTAGAGCGGGGCGGGGGTGAGCTGGGAGCCAGGATTCCTGGGTTCTCCCCCTAGCTCTGGGAGGGAAGTGGAGGCTAGTGGTTAGAGCGGGGGGGGTGAGCTGGGAGCCAGGATTCCTGGGTTCTCCCCCTGGCTCTGGGAGGGAAGTGGAGGCTAGTGGTTAGAGCGGGGCGGGGGTGAGCTGGGAGCCAGGATTCCTGGGTTCTCCCCCTGGCTCTGGGAGGGAAGTGCAGGCTAGTGGTTAGAGCGGGGGGGTGAGCTGGGAGCCAGGATTCCTGGGTTCTCCCCCTGGCTCTGGGAGGGAAGTGGAGGCTAGTGGTTAGAGCGGGGGGGGGTGAGCTGGGAGCCAGGATTCCTGGGTTCTCCCCCTGGCTCTGGGAGGGAAGTGCAGGCTAGTGGTTAGAGCGGGGGGGTGAGCTGGGAGCCAGGATTCCTGGGTTCTCCCCTGGCTCTGGGAGGGAAGTGCAGGCTAGTGGTTAGAGCGGGGGTGGGGGGGTGAGCTGGGAGCCAGGATTCCTGGGTTCTCCCCCTGGCTCTGGGAGGGAAGTGGAGGCTAGTGGTTAGAGCGGGGCAGGCTGGGGGCCCGGACGCCTGCGGTCTCTCTGGGCACTGGGAAGGGAGTGGGGGCCAGTGGTTAGAGCTGGGGGGTCGGCTTGGGGCCGGGGAGTCCCAGGCTGCCCCCACGGGGGGTTTTGGGGTGCTGCGCTGGGCCTGCCCTCGGGGTTCCCAGCCAGGGGGTGCTCGGTGGTGACGTGCTCCTCTCTTTGCTGCAGTCCCGGCGCCCGCAGAGGAAGTCCCTGTACGAGAGGTGAGTGGGCGCCCCCCCCCCCCCCCCATGACCTGGCCGGCTCGGACCCGGCGCCTGCCCTGACCCCTCCCGCCCCCGCAGCTTCGTGAGCTCCAGCGAGCGCCTGCGGGACCCCGAGAAGGAGCCGGAGGAGGAGCGGGACCCCGAGAGGGAGAGGGAGCGGGAGCCGGAGCGCGCCGAGGGGCTGCGGACCTTCGAGTGGGACTACGACCGGGAGCACGAGCGGGACCACAGCCGGGAGAGGGACCGCGAGCGGGACGGCGGCTTCCGCCGTAGGCACCCCACGGGGCTGGGCACAGGGCAGCTGGGTCCTCCCCGGCTCTGCAGGGGAGCAGGGGCTAGTGGGTAGAGCGGGGGGGGGAGGCTGGGAGCCAGAATTCCTGGTTCTCTCCCTGGCTCTGGGAGGGAAGTGGGGACTAGTGGTTAGAGCAGGGAGGGGCTGGGAGCCAGGACGCCCAGCTCTGGGAGGGCAGTGGGGGCTAGTGGTTAGAGCAGGGAGGGGCTGGGAGCCAGGACGCCCAGCTCTGGGAGGGCAGTGGGGGCTAGTGGTTAGAGCAGGGAGGGGCTGGGAGCCAGGACGCCCAGCTCTGGGAGGGCAGTGGGGGCTAGTGGTTAGAGCAGGGAGGGGCTGGGAGCCAGGACGCCCAGCTCTGGGAGGGCAGTGGGGACTAGTGGTTAGAGCAGGGAGGGGCTGGGAGCCAGGACGCCCAGCTCTGGGAGGGAAGTGGGGGCTAGTGGTTAGAGCAGGGAGGGGCTGGGAGCCAGGATGCCCAGCTCTGGGAGGGAAGTGGGGGCTAGTGGTTAGAGCAGGGAGGGGCTGGGAGCCAGGACGCCCAGCTCTGGGAGGGCAGTGGGGGCTAGTGGTTCGAGCGGAGCGGGGGGGCTGGGCACAGGATGCCTGGGTCCTTGCCGGGCTCCGGGGGCTGGGTGCCGGGACGCCCGGGGGTCGCACTCCGGAGGCAGGGGGCTCCCGGCGGCTCTGAGCCGGCTCTGACCCCGGCAGGGTCTGACTCCTTCCCGGACCGGCGGGCCCCGCGCAAGGGGAACACGGTGTACGTCTACGGCACCGACATGACCCAGAGCCTCCTGCGCGGCGCCTTCTCCCCCTTCGGCACCATCATCGACCTCTCCATGGACAACCCCCGCAAGTAAGGGCGGAGCCAGGGCAGGAGGGTGGGCGGGGCTGAGGGGACGAGGGGCGGGGCTTGGCTGAAGCAGGGAGGGCAGAGTTAAGGGGGAATCGGGGAGTAGCTAACATGGTTCTGTTCCAGAACAGAGAGGGGCGGGGCTGGATGGAAGGGGGAGGAGCTAAAGAGGGGCGGGGCTGGATGGAAGGGGGAGGAGCTAAAGAGGGGCAGGGCTGCAGCACGGGTGGGGTTGGGTCCAGTGACTCCCCTTTCACCTCTTCCTCCCGCCCCTCCCCCAGCTGCGCCTTCGTCACATATGAGAAGATGGAGTCAGCGGATCAGGCCATTGCTGAGGTACAGCCCCTCCCCCCCGCCCCTCCCTGCAGCTGGCTCTGGGGTGGGGGCTGGGTACACAGGGACCCCTCGCCCGGCGCTGGGATGCAGCTGGCTCTGGGGTGGGGGGGCTGGTTACACGGGGACCCCTCGCCCGGTGCTGGGATGTGGCTGGCTCTGGGGTGGGGGCTGGGTACACGGGGACCCCTCGCCCGGCGCTGGGATGCGGCTGGCTCTGGGGTGGGGGCTGGGTACATGGGGACCCCTTGCCCGGCGCTGGGATGCGGCTGGCTCTGGGGTGGGGGCTGGGTACACGGGGACCCCTCGCCCGGCGCTGGGATGCGGCTGGCTCTGGGGTGGGGGCTGGGTACACGGGGACCCCTCGCCCGGCGCTGGGATGCGGCTGGCTCTGGGGTGGGGGCTGGGTACACGGGGACCCCTCGCCCGGCGCTGGGATGCGGCTGGCTCTGGGGTGGGGGCTGGTTACACGGGGACCCGGCGCTGGGATGCGGCTGGCTCTGGGGTGGGGGCTGGTTACATGGGGACCCGGCGCTGGGATGCGGCTGGCTCTGGGGTGGGGGGCTGGTTCCACGGGGACCCCTCGCCTGGCGCTGGGATGCGGCTGGCTCTGGGGTGGGGGCTGGTTACATGGGGACCCGGCGCTGGGATGTGGCTGGCTCTGGGGTGGGGGCTGGTTACAGGGGGACCCCTCGCCCGGCGCTGGGATGCGGCTGGCTCTGGGGTGGGGGCTGGTTACACGGGGACCCCTCGCCCGGCGCTGGGATGCGGCTGGCTCTGGGGTGGGGGGCTGGTTCCACGGGGACCCCTCGCCTGGCGCTGGGATGCGGCTGGCTCTGGGGTGGGGGCTGGTTACATGGGGACCCGGCGCTGGATGTGGCTGGCTCTGGGGTGGGGGCTGGTTACAGGGGGACCCCTCGCCCGGCGCTGGGATGCGGCTGGCTCTGGGGTGGGGGCTGGTTACAGGGGGACCCGGCGCTGGATGCGGCTGGCTCTGGGGTGGGGGCTGGTTCCACGGGGACCCCTCGCCTGGCGCTGGATGCGGCTGGCTCTGGGGTGGGGGCTGGTTACATGGGGACCCGGCGCTGGATGTGGCTGGCTCTGGGGTGGGGGCTGGTTACAGGGGGACCCCTCGCCCGGCGCTGGGATGCGGCTGGCTCTGGGGTGGGGCTGGTTACAGGGGGACCCGGCGCTGGGATGCGGCTGGCTCTGGGGTGGGGGCTGGTTCCACGGGGACCCCTCGCCTGGCGCTGGGATGCGGCTGGCTCTGGGGTGGGGGCTGGTTACATGGGGACCCGGCGCTGGGATGTGGCTGGCTCTGGGGTGGGGGCTGGTTACAGGGGGACCCCTCGCCCGGCGCTGGGATGCGGCTGGCTCTGGGGTGGGGGCTGGTTACACGGGGACCCCTCGCCCGGCGCTGGGATGCGGCTGGCTCTGGGGTGGGGGCTGGTTACAGGGGACCCGGCGCTGGGATGCGGCTGGCTCTGGGGTGGGGGCTGGTTACAGGGGACCCGGCGCTGGGATGCGGCTGGCTCTGGGTGGGGCAGGGGGCTGGTTACACACGGATAGTTCCCTGAAGACGTCCACTCCACGGGCAGCGGCAGTCAGAAAGCAAACAGGATGTTCGGAGTCATTGAAAAAGGGCCAGAAAACAAGGCAGATAATCCCTTCTGGCCGCTGCGTAGATGCGTGAGCCGCCCACAGCCGGAGTGCTCCGCACCGGTGCGGTCACCTCCTCTCAAAGATACTGGCGCTGGGAAAGGTTCAGAAGAGGGCAAGTAAACAGGCCCCGTGCAAAGAGAGATTCGAGATTTGGACTTGTGAGCTTGGGAAAGAGGAGAGGAGAGGAGAGGCGCTAGAGGGCTGGAAAAGTATGCTGGGGGGGAGAAAGTGAATAAAGAAAAGTCATTTAATTGTTTCCATAATATAAGAACTAGGGGCCGCACAGCGACATGAACAGGCAGCAGGTTTAAAACAAAGCAAAGGACGTTTTTCTTCACTCGCTGCAGGGTTAACCTGTGGAACTCCTCGCCAGAGGAGGTTGTGAAGACCAGGATTTTAACAGGTTGGAGAAAGAGCTAGATAGATTCATGGAGGTTGGATCCCTCAACGGCCGGTAGCCAGGCACGGCAGGGAGGGGTCCCTGGCCTCTGTGGGTCAGGCTGGGAATGGGCGACAGGGGAGGGCTCCCTGGGTGGTTCCCTGTTCTGTCCCTTCCCTCTGGGGCTCCAGGCAGTGGCCACTGTGGGCAGCCAGGACACTGGGCTGAAGGGACCTTCGGTTCTTATGACCCCCTCGCCCGGCGCTGAGATGCGGCTGGCTCTGGGGTGGGGCGGGGGCCTAGGAACAGCCGCATAGAATGGGCCAGTCCCACGGTTTAGGTGGCCCCTCTGGGGTCTCATCAGCGCCCTTTCTCCCCCAGCTGAACGGGGCCGTGGTGGAGGACGTGCAGCTGAAAGTCAGCATCGCCCGGAAGCAGCCCATGCTGGACGCCGCACGGGGAAATCCGTCTGGGGTCGCTGGGTGAGGGACGGCCGCCTGGGCCCTCTTTGGCGGGAGGGAGGGGGCAGGGGGGGCTAGGACCCCCTGGGGACGCCCAGAGGCAGGGGGGTTGGAAGTGGGAGGACGGGGGGCTGCCTAGGATGCCGGAGGTTACTGAGAGGCAGGGGGGTGGAAGTGGGGAGCGGGGGCTAGGGCCCTTGGGGTTGCCCAGAAGTGGAGGGGTTGGAAGGGGAGTGGGGGGCTTGGACCCTGGGGATCGCCCAGAGGCGGAGGGCTAGGGCCCTTGGGGTTGCCCAGAAGTGGAGGGGTTGGAAGGGGGGTGGGGGGCTTGGACCCTTGGGTTGCCCAGAGGCGGAGGGCTAGGGCCCTTGGGGTTGCCCAGAAGTGGAGGGGTTGGAAGGGGGGTGGGGGGCTTGGACCCTTGGGTTGCCCAGAGGCGGAGGGGTTGGAAGGGGGGTGGGGGGCTTGGACCCTTGGGTTGCCCAGAGGCGGAGGGCTAGGGCCCTTGGGGTTGCCCAGAAGTGGAGGGGTTGGAAGGGGGGTGGGGGCTTGGACCCTTGGGGTTGCCCAGAGGCGGAGGGGTTGGAAGGGGGGAGTGGGGGGCTTGGACCCTTGGGGTTGCCCAGAGGCGGAGGGGTTGGAAGGGGGGAGTGGGGCTTGGACCCTTGGGTTGCCCAGAGGCGGAGGGCTTGGACCCTTGGGGTTGCCCAGAGGCGGGGGTGGAAGTGGGGAGTGGGGGCTTGGACCCTTGGGGTTGCCCAGAGGCGGAGGGGTTGGAAGGGGGGTGGGGGGCTTGGAGCCCGGGGGTCGCCCGGAGGCGGAGGGGTTGGAAGGGGGGTGGGGGGCTTGGAGCCCGGGGGTCGCCCAGAGGCGGGGGGTGGAAGTGGGGGGCCAGGCTGCAGGGGCGGTTCCGTCCCCCCCTCTAACCCCCCGCCCCCGTCCCCCCCCAGCGGTGAAGAACAGCGCCAAGGGGTCGCACCGGGACAAGCGCTCGCAGGTGGTCTACAACGAGGACCTGTTCTGAGCCGCCGGCGCCGGAATAAAGCGGCGGAGCCGGCGCCCGAGCCGCGTGTTTATTTCCGGGGGGCGGGGGGGGCTCACAGGAAGCCCAGCCCCTCCTCGGCCAGCTGCTCCCGCAGCCAGGGCAGCACGGTGAAGAGGTTGAGGTGGAAGTCGCGGGCGTGGGCCGGCGCCTGCTTCTGCCGCTGCTTGCAGACGTCCACCACGCCCCAGCTGATCACGCCCACCTGGGGGGAGGGGAGGGAGAGGTGGGTAAGGCAGGCGGGGGGGGGGGGCCGGGCCGACGGGGGGGGGCAGGGCACTCACCTGAACGTAGCGTTTGCCTTTGGCGATGATGAGCGGGCCCCCCGAGTCGCCTGCGGGACGAGGAAGGGGGTCAGAGGAGGGGGGGTAGCAGGATCAGGGTCCCATGGGGGCCAGCGGGGGATCGCCGAGGGCAGGGGGACCCAGGCTGGGGGGCCTGTGAGCTCACGGGCCGGGGGGCATTGGGGAACCCCTGGGGCAGAGGGATGGGGCCCCGAGGGCAGAAGACCCAGGCCAGGGCTCGGGTAGGGGGAGTGTTGGGGGGAGCCCAAGGGCGGAGACACCCAGGCCACAGTGTTTCAGGGGGATCCCCCTGGCTGGGGGGAAATTTTAGGGGAATCCCCAAGGTTGGGGGATGGGGCTTGGGGCCCGTGGGGGAGATCCCTGAAGGAGGAGGGGGGTTCAGGGGCCCCGGGGGGATTCCCGAGGGCGGAGGAAGGGGGCTGGGCCCCTGGGGGATCCCTGAGGGCAGAGGGGGGGAGGGATCCCGGGGGCGCCGGGGCTCCGGGCCCCTGGGGGGATCCCCGAGGGCGGAGGAGGGGGGCTGGGCCCCTGGGGGGATCCCCGAGGGCGGAGGGGGGGATCCCGGGCCCCTGGGGGGGATCCCCGAGGGCGGAGGAGGGGGGCTGGGCCCCTGGGGGATCCCCGAGGGCGGAGGGGGGGATCCCGGGCCCCTGGGGGGGGATCCCCGAGGGCGGAGGGGGGGAGGGATCCCAGGGGCGCCGGGGCTCAGGGCCGGTGGGGGGATCCCCGAGGGCGGAGGAGGGGGGGATCCCGGGCCCCTGGGGGGGATCCCTGAGGGCGGAGGAAGGGGGCTGGGCCCCTGGGGGGTCCCCGAGGGCAGTGGGGGGGGGATCCCGGGCCCCTGGGGGGGATCCCCGAGGGCAGTGTGGAGGGATACCGGGGGGCGCTGGGGCTCAGGGCCGGTGGGGGGATCCCCGAGGGCGGAGGAGGGGGGATCCCGGGCCCCTGGGGGGGATCCCTGAGGGCAGTGGGGAGGGATCCCGGGGGCGCCGGGGCGGCCCTCACCCTTGCAGGTGTTGGGGTCCACGACGGGGTCGATGCCGCCGGTGCAGAGGAAGCGGGGGGTCACCACCTGGCTGACGTCCGTCACGTTGACGTAGATGGAGGCTTTCTTGGCGTCCGCCTCACAGGCCGATTTCTGGGGGCAGAGGCAGGCTGAGCCCCCCCTACGGCCCCCCCCCCTGGGGTCCCCACCCGGCCAGGGGCTGCCGCCGTCCCCACGGAGCCCCGGCTCAGCCCTGGCACCTCTGCGCCCCTCCCCATGGGGCCGGGGGCCCCCCCCGCCAGCGGGGTCCCTCAGTCCCTCACCTTCACCCCGTTCTTAATGTGCACGGTTTGCCGCTGCAGCGTCTTCTTTTGGGACTGCGGGTCCTTCCCCTCGTGCAGGAACAGCGCCTGCACCTCGCCCGCCGTCAGCAGCAGCCGCTCTGCGGAGCAGGGAGACGGGTGGGATGGGGGGCGGGCAGGGGGGCGGGGGCAGGACGGGGGGCGGGCAGGGGGGCAGGGCAGGACGGGGGGTGAGGGGGGGTTCAGCTCTTACCGTGGTCCTTGCAGGTGGTCTGCGGGTGGGGCTTGCGCAGGGCGCGGGTGGTGCCCTCGGTGCAGGGCAGGCAGATGGGGCTGTGGGGCAGCAGAGGGCAGGGGTCAGTGGGGGAGCAGCAGGAGGCCGGAGGGAACAGGGGCAGGAAGGGCAGGGACCAGTGGGGGCAATAGGGGGCCCCGGGGGAAGTGGCGGGGGGCAGGGGCCGGCGGGGGCAATAGGGGGCCCCGGGGGAAGTGGCGGGGGCAGGGGTCGGCGGGGCAATAGGGGGCCCCGGGGGAAGTGCGGGGGGCAGGGTCGGCGGGGGCAATAGGGGGCCCCGGGGGAAGTGGCGGGGGCAGGGGCCGGCGGGGGCAATAGGGGGCCCCGGGGGAAGTGGCGGGGGGCAGGGGCCGGCGGGGGGCAATAGGGGGCCCCGGGGGAAGTGGCGGGGGGCAGGGGCCGGCGGGGGCAATAGGGGGCCCCGGGGAAGTGGCGGGGGGCAGGGGCCGGCGGGGGCAATAGGGGGCCCCGGGGGAAGTGGGGGGCGGGGGCCCCACTCACCGGGCCGTGAAGGAGGAGGGGACCTTCTTCTCCAGCTTGAGCAGGGCCACGTCGTAGTCGTAGAACTCGGGGACCCCGGCGCCCTGCAGCCCCCCGATGTGGTACTTGGGGTGGCTCCGCAGGGCCACCACCCGGTTCCCCCTGTCGGCGCGGGCCCCCGGGCTGCCGCCCGCCCCCTCCTCCAGGTCCACGCTGATCCACTGCGCCTGGTCGTCGATGTTGAAGCAGTGGGCGGCCGTGAGCACGAAATACTCCGACACCAGGGCCCCCTTGCAGGACTCCACCCCCTTGCCGGGGCGCTGCCGGAGCAGAGACAGGGGTTACTCCCGCCCCACGGCCCCCGCCCCCCCGCGGGCCTGCCCCCCGGCACCCCACTCACCGTCACCTTGATGCTGACGTGCCAGGGGTTCTTCTGGCGGTCGCTGGCCTCCGGGAACTCCCAGCCCATCCCGCACATGCTGAGCGTCTCGCTCTCGTCTGCGGGCACAGCCGCTCAGCGCCGCGCCGCGCCACGGGGGGGGGGGGCCTGGGTTCCCAGGGGGCAGGGGGCCTGGGTTCCCAGGGGGTGAGGGGTGGGGGAGCTGGACGCCTGGGTTTCCCGGGAGCGGGGGACCTGGGTTCTGTGGGGCAGGGGGAGATGGACGCCTGGGTTCCCTGGAGGGTGGGGGCCTGAGTTCCCGGGGGCGGGGGACCTGGGTTCTGTGGGCGGGGGAAGATGGACGCCTGGGTTCCCTGGGGGGCGGGGGGCCTGGGTTCTGTGGGGCAGGGGGAGCTGGACGCCTGGGTCCTGGAGGGAGCTGGACGCCTGGGTCCTGGGAGGGGCGGGGGCCTGGGTCCCAGGGGGAGCTGGATGCCTGGGTCCTGGGGGGGGCGGGGGCCTGGGTCCCGGGGGGAGCTGGACGCCTGGGTCCCGGGGGGGCAGGGGGCCTGGGTCCCAGGGGGAGCTGGATGCCTGGGTCCTGGGGGGAGCTGGACGCCTGGGTCCTGGGAGGGGCGGGGGCCTGGGTCCAGGGGGAGCTGGATGCCTGGGTCCTGGGGGGGGCGGGGGCCTGGGTCCCAGGGGGAGCTGGACGCCTGGGTCCCGGGGGGGGCGGGTACCTATCATGTGGTGGAAGGTTTTCTGCAGATCCTTCATGTCTTGCACGGAGAAGACGTGTTTCTCGTCGCTCTTGTGCGAGGCCAGTGAGTTGAGGTTGGGCAGGTTCACCAGGGCCCCCACCCCGAACACGTAGATATCTGGGGGCAGAAGCCACGTAAGCAGGGCCTATGGGCCCCTCCCCCACTGAGCCCCGATTCCCCTCCCTCTTGGCCCCCCAGGCCTCTTCCCTATGGGCCCCTCCCCCACTGAGCCCCGATTCCCCTCCCTCTGGGCCCCCCAGGACTCTTCCCTATGGGCCCCTCCCCCACTGAGCCCCGATTCCCCTCCCTCTGGGCCCCCCAGCCCTCTTCCAGCCCCCTCCCCCACTGAGCCCCGATTCCCCTCCCTCTGGGCCCCCCAGCCCTCTTCCAGCCCCCTCCCAAACTGAGCCCCGATTCCCCTCCCTCTGGGCCCCCCAGGACTCTTCCAGCCCCCTCCCCCATTGAGCCCCGATTCCCCTCCCTCTGGGCCCCCCCAGGACCCTTCCAGCCCCCTCCCCACTGAGACCCGATTCCCCTCCCTCTGGGCCCCCCCAGGACCCTTCCAGCCCCCTCCCCCACTGAGACCCGATTCCCCTCCCTCTGGGCCCCCCCAGGACCCTTCCAGCCCCCTCCCCCATTGAGCCCCGATTCCCCTCCCTCTTGGCCCCCCAGGCCTCTTCCAGCCCCCCCCCGCCCGGCCTCTCACCCAGGTAGTCCTCGCGGTTGCGGCCGATGCTCAGCAGCTCCCGGATCTGGTGCACCACCGGCTCCGGGGAGCCCCCCATGTTTGTGTTCCCTGTGGGGAGGCAGCGCGGGGGGCGGTTGGTGGGGTTGGAAGGTGCTGGGGGTGGTGATGGGCAGCACATGGCGGGTGCAGTTGGGGACGTGGCGGGAGGATTGAGGGGTTTGGGGGACAGGTTGGGGGCAGAGGGTTGGGGGGACGGGGGGGTTGGGAGGTTGGGTGGTACAGGGTGGGGGTTGAGAGGTGTCTCATCGTCCGTCATGATGACCAGCACGTGGCGGGTGGAGTTGGGGATGTGGGGGGCGGGGGAACCGGGGGGGGCGGGGCGGGGGGGGAACCGGGGGGGCGGGGGGGTCTCACCGTCCGTCATGATGACCAGCACGTGGCGGGTGGAGTTGGGGATGTGGGGGGCGGGGGGGACCGGGGGGGGCGGGGGGTCTCACCGTCCGTCATGATGACCAGCACGTGGCGGGTGGAGTTGGGGATGTGGGGGGCGGGGGAACCGGGGGGGGCGGGCGGGGGGGACCGGGGGGGGCGGGGGGGTCTCACCGTCCGTCATGATGACCAGCACGTGGCGGGTGGAGTTGGGGACGTGGGGGGCGGGGGGGGACCGCGGGGGGCGGGGCGGGGGAACCGGGGGGGGCGGGGGGTCTCACCGTCCGTCATGATGACCAGCACGTGGCGGGTGGAGTTGGGGACCGCGGGGGGCGGGGCGGGGGGGACCGGGGGGGCGGGGGGGTCTCACCGTCCGTCATGATGACCAGCACGTGGCGGGTGGAGTTGGGGACCGCGGGGGGCGGGGCGGGGGGGGACCGGGGGGGGCGGGGGGGTCTCACCGTCCGTCATGATGACCAGCACGTGGCGGGTGGAGTTGGGGACGTGGGGGGCGGGGGGGGGACCGCGGGGGGCGGGGCGGGGGGGACCGGGGGGGGGCGGGGGGTCTCACCGTCCGTCATGATGACCAGCACGTGGCGGGTGGAGTTGGGGACCGCGGGGGGCGGGGCGGGGGGGACCGGGGGGGCGGGGGGGTCTCACCGTCCGTCATGATGACCAGCACGTGGCGGGTGGAGTTGGGGACCGCGGGGGCGGGGCGGGGGGGACCGGGGGGGGCGGGGGGGTCTCACCGGGGTCTCACCGTCCGTCATGATGACCAGCACGTGGCGGGTGGAGTTGGGGACGTGGGGGGCGGGGGGGGACCGCGGGGGGCGGGGCGGGGGGGACCGGGGGGGGCGGGGGGTCTCACCGTCCGTCATGATGACCAGCACGTGGCGGGTGGAGTTGGGGACCGCGGGGGGCGGGGCGGGGGGGGACCGGGGGGGGCGGGGGGGTCTCACCGTCCGTCATGATGACCAGCACGTGGCGGGTGGAGTTGGGGACGTGGGGGGCGGGGGGGGACCGCGGGGGGCGGGGCGGGGGGGACCGGGGGGGGCGGGGGGTCTCACCGTCCGTCATGATGACCAGCACGTGGCGGGTGGAGTTGGGGACCGCGGGGGGCGGGGCGGGGGGGACCGGGGGGGCGGGGGGGTCTCACCGTCCGTCATGATGACCAGCACGTGGCGGGTGGAGTTGGGGACCGCGGGGGGCGGGGCGGGGGGGACCGGGGGGGGCGGGGGGGTCTCACCGTCCGTCATGATGACCAGCACGTGGCGGGTGGAGGTGGGGATGTGGGGGGCGGGGGGGGACCGCGGGGGGCGGGGCGGGGGGGACCGGGGGGGGCGGGGGGGTCTCACCGTCCGTCATGATGACCAGCACGTGGCGGGTGGAGTTGGGGACGTGGGGGGCGGGGCGGGACCGCGGGGGGCGGGGCGGGGGGGACCGGGGGGGGCGGGGCGGGGGGGGCGGCGGGGGTCTCACCGTCCGTCATGATGACCAGCACGTGGCGGGTGGAGTTGGCCACGGGGGCCACCTTGTGTCCCTGCTGCAGCTCGTCATGTTCCTGCTCGATGATCATGTTGTGCACGGCCTCGAGCGCCCGCCGCGTGTTGGTGCCGCTGCGCAGGGCGTGGGCTGGGGGGGCAGGGGCTGGCGGGTCAGGCCCCCCGGCACCCCAATGCCCCCTCCTGGTGCCCCCACATCCCCCTGCCCCCCGCAGCCCCCCAAATCCCCTCTTCCATCCCCGCAGCACCCCACATCCCCTCTTCCTGCCCCCGCAGCCCCCCAAATCCCCTCTTCCTGCCCCCGCAGCCCCCCAAATCCCCTCTTCCATCCCCGCAGCCCCCCAAATCCCCTCTTCCTGCCCCCGCAGCCCCCCAAATCCCCTCTTCCTGCCCCCGCAGCCCCCAAATCCCCTCTTCCTGCCCCCTAATGCCCCCTCCCCGCAGCCCCCCAAATCCCCTCTTCCTTCCCCCCACAGCACCCCATATCCCCTCTCCCGGAGCCCCCGAATGCCCCCTCCCCGCAGCACCCCAAATCCCCTCTTCCATCCCCCGCAGCACCCCACATCCCCCCTCCCTGCCCCCTAATGCCCCCCAAATCCCCTCTTCCTGCCCCCTAATGCCCCCTCCCCGCAGCACCCCAAATCCCACCCCCGGCTCCCCCACGTGTCCATTCTGCCCCCCAGGCCCCGGCCTCACTCTGGTATTTCAGCTCCCCCAGCTTGTCGCTGACGTAGTTGGCGTCGCTGCTTTGGGGATCCGTGGTGCGCACGACCACTTTGGGGTCGGTGGCGAAGGTCAGGAGCCCGTAGCGGGGAGACACCCCGTAGCTGGAGATCTGCCAGGGAGGGGGGCAGGGAGGCCTTAGGGGGGCAGGGCCTGCCTGAGCTTTCAGGGACTGGGGAATGTGGGGCCAGTGGGTGTCAGGGGGAACGGGTGTGTCAGGGGATGGGGGCGGGATTCGGGGGTGTCGGGGGATGGGGGGCCAGTGGGCGGGTGTCGGGGGAACGGGGGTGTCGGGGGATGGGGGCGGGAGTCGGGGGTGTCGGGGGATGGGGGGCCAGTGGGCGGGTGTCCGGGGAACGGGGGTGTCGGGGATGGGGGGCCAGTGGGCGGGTGTCGGGGGAACGGGGGAGTCGGGGGATGGGGGACCAGTGGCGGGTGTCCGGGGAACGGGGGTGTCGGGGATGGGGGGGCCAGGGGGCGGGTGTCTGGGGAACGGGGGTGTCGGGGGATGGGGGACCAGTGGCGGGTGTCCGGGGAACGGGGGTGTCGGGGGATGGGGGGACCAGTGGCGGGTGTCCGGGGAACGGGGGTGTCGGGGGATGGGGGGCCAGGGGGCGGGTGTCTGGGGAACGGGGGTGTCGGGGGATGGGGGACCAGTGGCGGGTGTCCGGGGAACGGGGGTGTCGGGGGATGGGGGGCCAGGGGGCGGGTGTCTGGGGAACGGGGGTGTCGGGGGATGGGGGGCCAGGGGGCGGGTGTCTGGGGAACGGGGGTGTCGGGGGATGGGGGGCCAGGGGGCGGGTGTCGGGGGAACGGGGGTGTCGGGGGATGGGGGACCAGTGGCGGGTGTCCGGGGAACGGGGGTGTCGGGGGATGGGGGGCCAGGGGGCGGGTGTCGGGGGAACGGGGGTGTCGGGGGATGGGGGACCAGTGGCGGGTGTCCGGGGAACGGGGGTGTCGGGGGATGGGGGACCAGTGGCGGGTGTCGGGGGAACGGGGGTGTCGGGGGATGGGGGACCAGTGGCGGGTGTCGGGGGAACGGGGGTGTCGGGGGATGGGGGGCCAGGGGGCGGGTGTCGGGGGAACGGGGGTGTCGGGGGATGGGGGACCAGTGGCGGGTGTCCGGGGAACGGGGGTGTCGGGGGATGGGGGACCGGCGGGCGGGTGTCGGGGGAACGGGGGTGTCGGGGGATGGGGGGCCAGGGGGCGGGTGTCGGGGGAACGGGGGTGTCGGGGGATGGGGGACCAGTGGGCGGGTGTCGGGGGACCGGCGGGCGGGTGTCGGGGGTGTCGGGGGGATGGGGGACCGGCGGGCGGGTTGTCGGGGGAACGGGGGTGTCGGGGGATGGGGGACCGGCAGGCGGGTGTCGGGGGAACGGGGGTGTCGGGGGATGGGGGGACCGGCGGGCGGGTGTCCGGGGAACAGGGGTGTCGGGGGATGGGGGCATCGGGGTGCCGGGGGGTCCCCACCTTCTCGATGAGCTGCACGAGGGCGTCGCGGGCCAGCGAGAAGTTCCCCTCCCCCACGCTGTCGGAGGCGTCCAGCACCAGGTAAATGTTCATGGAGCCGCCGGGCTCGATCCGGATCTTGCGCTTCGCGGTGTCGGCTGGGGGGCGAGGGGGGGTCAGGGGGGCCTGGCTCCCCCCAGACGGGCCCCCTGCCCCCCCCTGCCCCCCAGCGTCTGACCCCCCCCGTGCCCCCCACTCACAGAGGGTCCGGTTGGGATCCGCCACCTCCGCGGTCTCGGCGAGGGAGGAGATGAACGCGGCCGACACCTCCTCGGGGGTGTCATAGGTGGACCGGTCTGGGGGGGGGAAAGGGGGGGTTGAGGGCCTGGGGGGGTCGCTCCCCCAAGCTGCCCCCTTCCTCGACCCCCCGCACTGAGCTCCCAGCCCCCCACCCTCTACCCCAGCCCCCCCCGCGCTCCGCTGCCCCCTGTGTCCCCCGCACTGAGCTCCCAGCCCCCCCTCTACCCCAGCCCCCCCGCGCTCCACTGCCCCCTGTGCCCCCCACACTGAGCTCCCAGCCCCCACCCTCTACCCCCAGCCCCCCCGCGCTCCATTCCCCCTGTGCCCCCCGCACTGAGCTCCCAGCCCCCCACCCTCTACCCCAGCCCCCCCGCGCTCCGCTGCCCCCTGTGCCCCCCGCACTGAGCTCCCAGCCCCCCACCCTCTACCCCAGCCCCCCCGCGCTCCGCTGCCCCCTGTGCCCCCCACACTGAGCTCCCAGCCCCCCCTCTACCCCAGCCCCCCCGCGCTCCACTGCCCCCTTCCTCGACCCCCCGCACTGAGCTCCCAGCCCCCCCGCGCTCCGCTGCCCCTGTGCCCCCCGCACTGAGCTCCCAGCCCCCCCTCTACCCCAGCCCCCCCGCGCTCCACTGCCCCCTGTGTCCCCCACACTGAGCTCCCAGCCCCCCCTCTACCCCAGCCCCCCCGCGCTCCACTGCCCCCTGTGTCCCCCACACTGAGCTCCCAGCCCCCCACCCTCTACCCCAGACCCCCCCGCGCTCCACTGCCCCCTTCCTCGACCCCCTGCACTGGGCTCCCAGCCCCCCACCCTCTACCCCAGACCCCCCCGCGCTCCACTGCCCCCTGTGTCCCCCACACTGAGCTCCCAGCCCCCCACCCTACCCCAGCCCCCCCGCGCTCCACTGCCCCCTGTGTCCCCCACACTGAGCTCCCAGCCCCCCACCCTACCCCAGCCCCCCCGCGCTCCACTGCCCCCTGTGTCCCCCACACTGGGCTCCCAGCCCCCCACCCTCTACCCCAGCCCCCCCGCGCTCCACTGCCCCCTGTGTCCCCGCACTGAGCTCCCAGCCCCCCACCCTCTACCCCAGCCCCCCCGCGCTCCACTGCCCTGTGCCCCCTGCACTGAGCTCCCAGCCCCCCACCCTCTACCCCAGTCCCCCCCACGCTCCACTGCCCCCTGTGTCCCCCACACTGAGCTCCCAGCCCCCCACCCTCTACCCCAGCCCCCCCGCGCTCCACTGCCCCCTGTGTCCCCCACACTGGGCTCCCAGCCCCCCACCCTCTACCCCAGCCCCCCCGTGCTCCACTGCCCCCTGTGTCCCCCACACTGAGCTCCCAGCCCCCCACCCTCTACCCCAGCCCCCCCGCGCTCCACTGCCCCCTGTGTCCCCCACACTGAGCTCCCAGCCCCCCACCCTCTACCCCAGCCCCCCCGCGCTCCACTGCCCTGTGCCCCCTGCACTGAGCTCCCAGCCCCCCACCCTCTACCCCAGCCCCCCCGCGCTCCACTGCCCCCTGTGTCCCCCACACTGAGCTCCCAGCCCCCCACCCTCTACCCCAGCCCCCCCGCGCTCCACTGCCCTGTGCCCCCTGCACTGAGCTCCCAGCCCCCCACCCTCTACCCCAGCCCCCCCCCCGCGCTCCACTGCCCCCTGTGTCCCCCGCACTGAGCTCCCAGCCCCCCACCCTCTACCCCAGCCCCCCCGTGCTCCGCTGCCCCCTGTGCCCCCCGCACTGAGCTCCCAGCCCCCCACCCTCTACCCCAGCCCCTCCGCGCTCCACTGCCCCCTGTGCCCCCCACACTGAGCTCCCAGCCCCCCCTCTACCCCAGTCCCCCCCCGCGCTCCACTGCCCCCTGTGCCCCCCACACTGAGCTCCCAGCCCCCCACCCTCTACCCCAGTCCCCCCCCGCGCTCCACTGCCCCCTGTGTCCCCCACACTGAGCTCCCAGCCCCCCCTCTACCCCAGCCCCCCCGCGCTCCACTGCCCCCTGTGTCCCCCACACTGAGCTCCCAGCCCCCCACCCTCTACCCCCAGCCCCCCTGCGCTCCGCTGCCCCCTGTGCCCCCCGCACTGAGCTCCCAGCCCCCCACCCTCTACCCCAGCCCCCCCGCGCTCCACTGCCCCTTGTGTCCCCCACACTGAGCTCCCAGCCCCCCACCCTCTACCCCAGCCCCCCCCGCGCTCCACTGCCCCCTGTGCCCCCCGCACTGAGCTCCCAGCCCCCCACCCTCTACCCCAGTCCCCCCCGCGCTCCACTGCCCCCTGTGCCCCCCGCACTGAGCTCCCAGCCCCCCACCCTCTACCCCAGCCCCCCCGCGCTCCATTCCCCCTGTGTCCCCCACACTGAGCTCCCAGCCCCCCCTCTACCCCAGCCCCCCCACGCTCCGCTGCCCCCTGTGCCCCCCGCACTGAGCTCCCAGCCCCCCCTCTACCCCAGCCCCCCCACGCTCCGCTGCCCCCTGTGCCCCCCGCACTGAGCTCCCAGCCCCCCACCCTCTACCCCAGCCCCTCCGCGCTCCACTGCCCCCTGTGTCCCCCACACTGAGCTCCCAGCCCCCCACCCTCTACCCCAGCCCCCCCGCGCTCCGCTGCCCCCTGTGCCCCCCGCACTGAGCTCCCAGCCCCCCCTCTACCCCAGCCCCCCCGCGCTCCGCTGCCCCCTGTGCCCCCCGCACTGAGCTCCCAGCCCCCCCACCCTCTACCCCAGTCCCCCCCCACGCTCCGCTGCCCCCTGTGCCCCCTGCACTGAGCTCCCAGCCCCCCCACTCCACCTTCTGGCCCAGTCCCCCCCCACGCTCCGCTGCCCCCCCACCCTGCCCCCGGCCCCCCACCTCTGCACTCAGGCTCCGCCCCGCTCCAGACGCCCGATTCCTGGCAGGTGCGTTCGCTGGAGCCCAGCATCTCCAGCCCCCGGCGGCACCGGTACCGGACCCGATCCTCCACCCGGTAGTGCTGCCCGTCCTTCATCGCCCCGATGGGGATGCCGGGGTCCGGGCACTGGCCCTCTGCGGGGAGAGGCCGGCTCAGCCCGTGTCGGGGCATGTTGGGGGGGCGTCGGCTCAGCCTGGGGGCCGCGTGTCTTGGGACATGTTAGCCTGTGTTGGGCCCATGCCTGGGGGTGCGGGAGCATGTTAGCCCATGTGAGCCCGTGTCGGGGCATGTCAACCAGTGTTGTGGCATGTTGGGGCATGTCAGCCTGCGTCGGAACATGGGGGGCCATGTCGGGCCATGTTGGGGTGTGTCGGGGAGTCTCAGACCATGTCAGGATGTGCAGGGCCGTGTCAGGGTCTCAGGGCATGTTGGGGCATGTCAGCCCGTGTTGGGGCATGTAGGGCTGTGTCAGGGAGCCTCAGCCCGTGTCAGGGCGTGTCAGCCAGTGTTGGGCCGTGTTGGGGCTTGTGGGGCCGTGTCGGGGCGTGTCGGGGTGTCCCAGCCCGTGTCGGGGCCGTGTCGCGGGCGTGTCAGGGCGTGTTGGGTCGTGTCGGGGGCATGTCAGGGCGTGTCGGGGCATGTTGGGGCATGTCAGGGCCATGTCGGGGCGTGTTGGGTCGTGTCGAGGCATGTTGGGCCATGTCAGGGCGTGTTGGGTCGTGTCGGGACCATGTCAGGGCGTGTTGGGCCATGTCAGGGCGTGTTGGGGCATGTCAGGGCGTGTCGGGGCATGTCAGGGCCATGTCGGGGCGTGTTGGGCCGTGTCGAGGCATGTTGGGCCATGTCAGGGCCTGTTGGGGCATGTCAGGGCGTGTTGGGGCGTGTCGGGGAGCCCCAGCCCGTGTGGGGCCGTGTGGGCAGGCGCGGCCGCGCCCCTCACCTCCATCGTCGCACACGACGGTCTCGCCGCTCCACTTGCCGTTGGGCTGGCAGGTGCGGGTGGGGGCCCCGCGCAGCGTGTACCCCTCGAAGCACTCGAAGGTCACGGTCTGGCTGACGTTGTAGAGCGTGTGGCGCGGGTGGAATTGCCCGTTCTCGAACTCCACCGGGCCCGGGCACTGGACGGCTGCGGGGCGGGGGCAGGGTGAGCACGGGAGCCCCACGGCTCACCCCAGTGCCCACCCCCGCTTCCTGGAGCCCCCCACGGCTCCCCCCGGTGCCCACCCCGCGCTTCCTGGAGCCCCCCACGGCTCCCCCCGGTGCCCACCCCGCGCTTCCCGGAGCCCCCCCACGGCTCCCCCCCGGTGCCCACCCCCGCTTCCTGGAGCCCCCCACGGCTCCCCCCGGTGCCCACCCCCGCTTCCTGGAGCCCCCCACGGCTCCCCCCGGTGCCCACCCCCGCTTCCTGGAGCCCCCCACAGCCCCCCCGTGTTGACCCCCGCTTCCTGGAGCCCCCCACGGCTCCCCCCCCGGTGCCCACCCCCGCTTCCTGGAGCCCCCCACAGCTCCCCCCCCGGTGCCCATCCCCGCTTCCCGGAGCCCCCCACGGCTCCCCCCGGTGCCCACCCCCCGCTTCCCGGAGCCCCCCACGGCTCCCCCCCGGTGCCCACCCCCGCTTCCTGGAGCCCCCCACAGCCCCCCCGTGTTGACCCCCGCTTCCTGGAGCCCCCCACGGCTCCCCCCCCGGTGCCCACCCCCGCTTCCTGGAGCCCCCCACAGCTCCCCCCCCGGTGCCCATCCCCGCTTCCCGGAGCCCCCCACGGCTCCCCCCGGTGCCCACCCCCCGCTTCCCGGAGCCCCCCACGGCTCCCCCCCCGGTGCCCACCCCCGCTTCCTGGAGCCCCCCCACGGCTCCCCCCCCGGTGCCCACCCCCGCTTCCTGGAGCCCCCCACGGCTCCCCCCGGTGCCCACCCCCGCTTCCTGGAGCCCCCCCACGGCTCCCCCCCCGGTGCCCACCCCGCGCTTCCCGGAGCCCCCCACGGCTCCCCCCCCGGTGCCCACCCCGCGCTTCCTGGAGCCCCCCCCACGACCCCCCCCCGGTGCCCCACCCCGCGCTTCCTGGAGCCCCCCACGGTTCCCCCCCCGTGCCCACCCCACGCTTCCTGGAGCCCCCCCACGGTTCCTCCCGGTGCCCACCCCGCGCTTCCTGGAGCCCCCCACAGCCCCCCCCGTGTTGACCCCGCGCTTCCTGGAGCCCCCCACAGCCCCCCCATGCTGACCCCGCGCTTCCCGGAGCCCCCCATGGCTCCCCCCGGTGCCCACCCCGCACTTCCTGGAGCCCCCCATGAGTCCCCCCCCGTGCCCATCCCGCGCTTCCCAGAGCCCCCCATAGCTCCCCCCCCGTGCCCATCCCGTGCTTCTTGGAGCCCCCCACGTCCCCCCCCGTGCCTACCCAGCGCTTCGCAGACCCCCCCACGGCTCCCCCCGCGCTTCCCGGAGCCCCCCCACGGTCCTCCCATGCTGACCCCGCACTTCCTAGAGCCCCCCTATGCCCAACCTGCAGTTCCCCGGGCCCCCCATGCCCACCCCATGGTCCTCAGAGCCCCCGCACGGTCCCCCACACTCTCCAGAGCCCCCCACGGCCCCCCATGCCTGCCCCACAGTCCTCTGAGCCCCCCATGTTCCACCCTATGACTGCCCCACAGTTCCCAGAACCCCACCCCATGAGTCCCAGAGCCCTCGACACCCGCCCCACAGTTCCCAGAGCCCCCCCCCCCACGGCCCCCCCACACTCTCCAGAGCCCCCCACGGCCCCCCATGCCTGCCCCGCGGTTCCCAGAGCCCCCCCCCCGGGTGTCCCCAGGGCTCGCCCCACGGTTCCCGGACCCCCCCGCCTCCCAGTTTTCACCCCCACTAGAGCCCCCCAGACAACACCCGACCTCCAGCCCGGCCCCCCGCGCCCCGACCCACCTCTGCACTCGGCCTTGGCCAGCGGGCGCCCGTCCCGAGAGCTCAGCGGGCTCCAGCGGCTGTCGGCGCGGCACAGGCGCACGGGCGTGGGGTACGGGTACTGCCCCGCGGGGCACTGGTACACCAGCGCCCCCCCCTGCCGCTGCAGCTTGCTCGAGCCCCCCACGATCGCCGCCGCCTGGGGGTCGCAGTTCGGGCCCTTGCTGGGGGCCGCGCCTGGGGAGAGTCACAGAGTCGGGCGGCGCCACGACCCCCCGAAAGGCCCCCGGAGCGCAGACATCAGCGGGGGGGGGCCCGAACCCCCCCCCCGGAGCGCAGACATCAGCGGGGGGGCCCCGAAACACCCCCCGGAGCGCAGACATCAGCGGGGGGGCCCGAAACACCCCCCGAGCGCAGACATCAGCGGGGGGGGCCCGAAACACCCCCCGGAGCGCAGACATCAGCGGGGGGGGCCCGAAACACCCCCCGGAGCGCAGACATCAGCGGGGGGGCCCGAAACACCCCCCGAGCGCAGACATCAGCGGGGGGGGGCCCGAAACACCCCCCGGAGCGCAGACATCAGCGGGGGGGCCCGAAACACCCCCCGGAGCGCAGACATCAGCGGGGGGGGCCCCGAAACCCCCCCGGAGCGCAGACATCAGCGGGGGGCCCCGAAACACCCCCCGGAGCGCAGACATCAGCGGGGGGGGCCCGAAACACCCCCCCCCGAGCGCAGACATCAGCGGGGGGCCCCGAAACACCCCCCGGAGCGCAGACATCAGCGGGGGGGGCCCGAAACACCCCCCCCCCGAGCGCAGACATCAGCGGGGGGCCCCGAAACACCCCCCGGAGCGCAGACATCAGCGGGGGGGGCCCGAAACACCCCCCCGAGCGCAGACATCAGCGGGGGGGCCCGAAACACCCCCCGAGCGCAGACATCAGCGGGGGGGGGCCTGAAACACCCCCCGGAGCGCAGACATCAGCGGGGGGGGCCCGAAACACCCCCCGAGCGCAGACATCAGCGGGGGGGGGGCCCGAAACACCCCCCGAGCGCAGACATCAGCGGGGGGGGGCCCGAAACCCCCCCCCGGAGCGCAGACATCAGCGGGGGGGGGCCCGAAACACCCCCCGAGCGCAGACATCAGCGGGGGGGGCCCGAAACACCCCCCGGAGCGCAGACATCAGCGGGGGGGGCCCGAAACACCCCCCGAGCGCAGACATCAGCGGGGGGGGCCCGAAACCCCCCCCGAGCGCAGACATCAGCGGGGGGGGCCCCGAAACACCCCCCGGAGCGCAGACATCAGCGGGGGGGGCCCGAAACCCCCCCCGAGCGCAGACATCAGCGGGGGGGGGCCCCGAAACCCCCCCCGAGCGCAGACATCAGCGGGGGGGCCCGAAACACCCCCCGAGCGCAGACATCAGCGGGGGGGGCCCCGAAACACCCCCCGGAGCGCAGACATCAGCGGGGGGGGGCCCGAAACACCCCCCGGAGCGCAGACATCAGCGGGGGGCCTCGAAACACCCCCCGGAGCGCAGACATCAGCGGGGGGGCCCGAAACACCCCCCGGAGCGCAGACATCAGCGGGGGGCCCCGAAACACCCCCCGGAGCGCAGACATCAGCGGGGGGGGCCCGAAACACCCCCCGGAGCGCAGACATCAGCGGGGGGGCCCCGAAACACCCCCCGAGCGCAGACATCAGCGGGGGGGGGCCCGAAACACCCCCCGAGCGCAGACATCAGCGGGGGGCCCCGAAACACCCCCCGAGCGCAGACATCAGCGGGGGGGGCCCGAAACACCCCCCCCCGAGCGCAGACATCAGCGGGGGGCCCCGAAACACCCCCCGAGCGCAGACATCAGCGGGGGGGGGCCCGAAACACCCCCCGAGCGCAGACATCAGCGGGGGGGGGCCTGAAACACCCCCCGAGCGCAGACATCAGCGGGGGGGGGCCCGAAACACCCCCCGAGCGCAGACATCAGCGGGGGGGGCCCGAAACACCCCCCGAGCGCAGACATCAGCGGGGGGGGGGCCCGAAACACCCCCCGAGCGCAGACATCAGCGGGGGGCCCCGAAACACCCCCCGAGCGCAGACATCAGCGGGGGGGGGCCTGAAACACCCCCCGGAGCGCAGACATCAGCGGGGGGGGGCCCGAAACACCCCCCGGAGCGCAGACATCAGCGGGGGGGGCCCGAAACACCCCCCGAGCGCAGACATCAGCGGGGGGGGCCCGAAACACCCCCCGGAGCGCAGACATCAGCGGGGGGGGCCCGAAACACCCCCCGGAGCGCAGACATCAGCGGGGGGGGCCCGAAACACCCCCCCGGAGCGCAGACATCAGCGGGGGGGGGCCCGAAACACCCCCCGAGCGCAGACATCAGCGGGGGGCCCCGAAACACCCCCCGAGCGCAGACATCAGCGGGGGGGGGCCTGAAACACCCCCCGGAGCGCAGACATCAGCGGGGGGGGGCCCGAAACACCCCCCGGAGCGCAGACATCAGCGGGGGGGCCCGAAACACCCCCCGAGCGCAGACATCAGCGGGGGGGGGCCCGAAACACCCCCCGAGCGCAGACATCAGCGGGGGGGGGGCCCGAAACACCCCCCGGAGCGCAGACATCAGCGGGGGGGGGCCCGAAACACCCCCCGAGCGCAGACATCAGCGGGGGGCCCCGAAACACCCCCCGAGCGCAGACATCAGCGGGGGGGCCCGAAACACCCCCCGGAGCGCAGACATCAGCGGGGGGGGCCCCGAAACACCCCCCGGAGCGCAGACATCAGCGGGGGGGGCCCCGAAATCCCCCCGGAGCGCAGACATCAGCGGGGGGGCCCGAAACACCCCCCGGAGCGCAGACATCAGCGGGGGGGGCCCCGAAACACCCCCCGGAGCGCAGACATCAGCGGGGGGGCCCGAAACACCCCCCGGAGCGCAGACATCAGCGGGGGGGCCCCGAAACCCCCCCCCGGAGCGCAGACATCAGCGGGGGGGGCCCGAAACACCCCCCCGCCCGGCCATCGGGGTGGGCCCCCCGATATACACTCCAGGGCCCCCAATTCTGTAGGACCCCCCCCCAAGGAGGCCCCCCCCCCGTCTGCCCGATGCCGAGGGGGGCTGCGGGGGCCCGAGGAGCCGGGCGAGGTCGGGGCGCGGGGGAGGCGAGTTGGGGGGGGCCGGGGGGGGCTGGGGGGCCGGGACCCACCGAGGCGCAGCGGCGCCAGCAGCAGGCAGGCGAGTAGCGGGGCTGCGGGTCCCATCGCGTCCGTCCGGGGCTGCGCGGAGCCGGGTCTGGCAGGTGGGGGGGGGGCCTGGCTCCCTCCCTTGCGAAACCTGCTCCGCCTGGCCCCGCGTCCGGGAACTGCCGGGGGGGGGGCGGGGCATTCCCGGGCGGGGGCGGGGGGCAGATGCGGGGGCAGGGCCCCTCCCCCGCCCACCAGGGCAGGTGACTTTTGGGAAATGGGCAGAAACCCCCCCTCCCCCCCCCCCGCCCTAAACAAACTTCCTCCTGGCGCCCCCCCCCCCGCCAAACCGCAGGGGGGGGCGCCCGGGGCCTTGCCCAACAGCTGGCAGCTTCTGTCCCGTGACAGGGTGGGGCGCCCGGCTCTCACCACTCAGCCCCACTGCCCCCCCCGGGGAGGGGACCCAGGCTCCCGGCTCTCACCACTCAGCCCCACTGCCCCCCCCGGGGAGGGGACCCAGGCTCCCTGCTCTCACCACTCAGCCCCACTGCCCCCCCCCCGGGGAGGGGACCCAGGCTCCCTGCTCTCACCACTCAGCCCCACTGCCCCCCCCCCGGGGAGGAGACCCAGGCTCCCTGCTCTCACCACTCAGCCCCACTGCCCCCCCCCGGGGAGGAGACCCAGGCTCCCTGCTCTCACCACTCAGCCCCACTGCCCCCCCCCGGGAGGAGACCCAGGCTCCCCGCTCTCACCACTTAGCCCCACTGCCCCCCCCCGGGAGGAGACCCAGGCTCCCCGCTCTCACCACTCAGCCCCACTGCCCCCCCCCGGGGAGGGGACCCAGGCTCCCTGCTCTCACCACTCAGCCCTACTGCCCCCCCCCCGGGGAGGGGACCCAGGCGCCCGGCTCTCACCACTCAGCCCCACTGCCCCCCCCCCCGGGGAGGGGACCCAGGCGCCCGGCTCTCACCACTCAGCCCCACTGCCCCCCCCCGGGGAGGGGACCCAGGCTCCCTGCTCTCACCACTCAGCCCCACTGCCCCCCCCGGGGAGGGGACCCAGGCTCCCCGCTCTCACCACTCAGCCCCACTGCCCCCAGCCCCGGGGAGGGGACCCAGGCTCCCCGCTCTCACCACTCAGCCCCACTGCCCCCAGCCCCGGGGAGGGGACCCAGGCTCCCCGCTCTCACCACTCAGCCCCACTGCCCCCAGCCCCGGGGAGGGGACCCAGGCTCCCTGCTCTCACCACTCAGCCCCACTGCCCCCCCCGGGGAGGGGACCCAGGCTCCCTGCTCTCACCACTCAGCCCCACTGCCCCCCCCGGGGAGGGGACCCAGGCTCCCCGCTCTCACCACTCAGCCCCACTGCCCCCCCCCCGGGGAGGGGACCCAGGTGCCCAGCTCTCACCACTGAGCCCCACTGCCCCCCCCCCGGGGAGGGGACCCAGGTGCCCCAGCTCCCGGCCCAAGGCCCAGCCACGCAGCAGGTGGGCAAAGTCCAAGGCCGGTGTTTGTGCAAAGGGGTCACGGCCCCCCACTGCCCTCCCCCTCCGCACCCTGCCCCCAGCCTGGCAGGGAACCCACCGCCCTGCCGGCCTGCCTGGAGAAGGGAAGGAGATAAGAGGGCACTGCCCAGGGGAAGTTCGCAGCGCTGGGCAGGGCAGGCGGAGAGGGTTACAAACCACACAGAGACCCTGAATTACAAACATTCTGTTATTAGGGGGCAGAGCTGTGGGGTAGAGAATGGGGGAGGGGGTGCACGGAGAGGAAATGAAGATGGGGGGCAGAGATTGAGGGGTGCATGGAGGGAATGGGGCTGCCAGGGCTGTGGGGCAGGGATCAGGGGTGCACAGAGGGGACGAGGCAGCCAGGCTGTGGGGCAGGGATCAGGGTGCCCGGAGGAGAGGGGGCTGTGGGGCAGTGATCACGGGTGCCCAGAGGAGAGGACGCTGTGGGGCAAGGATCAGGGGTGCCAGAGAGGAGGGCGCTGTGGGGCAGGGATCGGGGAGCATGGAAGGGGGGGCTGTGGGGCAGAGATGGGGGAGCATGGACGGGGGGGCTGTGGGGCAGGGATCAGGGGTGCACAGAGGGGACGAGGCAGCCAGGCTGTGGGGCAGGGATCAGGGTGCCCGGAGGAGAGGGGGCTGTGGGGCAGTGATCACGGGTGCCCAGAGGAGAGGACGCTGTGGGGCAAGGATCGGGGGTGCCAGAGAGGAGGGCGCTGTGGGGCAGGGATCAGGGGTGCCCAGAGGAGAGGGGGTTGTGGGGCAGGGATCAGGGTGCCTGGAGGGGGGGCTGTGGGGCAGAGATCGGGGAGCATGGACGGGGGGGCTGTGGGGCAGGGATCAGGGGTGCCCAGAGGAGAGGGGGTTGTGGGGCAGGGATCAGGGTGCCTGGAGGGGGGGCTGTGGGGCAGAGATCGGGAAGCATGGACGGGGGGGCTGTGGGGCAGGGATCAGGGGTGCCCAGAGGAGAGGGGGTTGTGGGGCAGGGATCAGGGTGCCCGGAGAGGAGGGCGCTGTGGGGCAGGGATCGGGGTGCCCAGAGGAGAGGGGGTTGTGGGGCAGGGATCGGGGTGCCTGGAGGGGGCACTGTGGGGCAGGGATCGGGGAGCGTGGAAGGGAGGGTTGTGGGGCAGGGATCAGGGTGCCTGGAGGGGGGGCTGTGGGGCAGGGATCAGGGGTGCCAGAGAGGAGGGCGCTGTGGGCAGGGATCGGGGTGCCTGGAGAGGAGGGTGCTGTGGGGCAGGGATTGGGGTGCCCAGAGGAGAGGGCGTTGTGGGGCAGGGATCAGGGTGCCTGGAGGGGGGGCTGTGGGGCAGGGATCGGGGTGCCCAGAGGAGGGCGCTGTGGGGCAGGCGCACAGAGGGGCGGGGGCGGGGCTCTCACTGCCGTGGGCCCAGAGCGCCGTGGGGCTCACTGCAGCGGGACGAAGGCCACGGCGCCCCCCAGCACCTGGCGCAGCCAATCCTGCACCGCGAAGAGGCTGATGTAGAAGTCGCGGGGGACGTGGTGCTTGGGCAGCGGCTTCCTCTGCACCGTGCCCCCCGGCCCCGGCTGGCACGGGCTGGCGGTGCCCCAGCTCACCACGCCCACCTGGGGGGCAGAGACAGCTGGGACCCCACGCCGGGACGGCCCCGCAGCTCGGCCCCCGCAGCCCCCATCTCGCCCCCTAAAGACCTCCCACAACTCGCCCCCCGCAGCCCCCATCTCATCCCCTAAAGACCCCCACAACTCGCCCCCCGCAGCCCCCATCTCATCCCCTAAAGACCCCCCACAACTCGTCCCCCGCAGCCCCCCAATTCGGCCCCCAACACCCTCTCGCAACTTGTCCCCCCAACTCTCCTGCCGCAGCCCCCGCAGCCCCCATCTCATCCCCTAAAGACCCCCCCCAACTCGCCCCCTGCAGGCCCCCAACTTGGCCCCCCACACCCTCCTGCAACTCGGCTGAACTTGTCCACCACAGCCCCCCATCTCGCCCCCTAAAGCCCCCCTGCAATTCGCTCCCCGCAGCCTCCCAACTCCTCCCCTGCAGCCCCCTGCAACTCGTCCCCCCAACTCCTCCCTGGCAGCCCCCTGCAGCTCCCCCTCCCGCAACTCGTCCCCCCGCAACCCCCCACCACAGAGCGTCCCGACTACCAACCTGGAAGTTTCTCAGTTTCTTCTCCAGGAACAGAGCCCCTCCCGATTCACCTGTGGGGCAAAGCAGAACTCAGACCCCCAGGGGCCAGGCCGGCCCAGCTCTGGGGCAGGTGGGGGGAGGGGGGCCAGGTCACCTTTGCAGGTGGACGCCTCCTCCGAGCCGCCGCTGATCTGCCCCGAGCAGAGGAACCGGTCGGTCACCACGTGCGAGACGCTGGAGACGTTGGCGTAGATCATGCCCGGCTGGATGGCTCCGGCGATGCACGAGGGGCGCTGGGGGCGAGAGCCGGGGGTGGGCGGGGGCCGGAACGGGGCGTCCCCCTGCACGGCCACTGGGCTCCCCGGCGGGGGTCAGAGCCCGGGCGGGGGGATAAAAGCCGGTCGCGGGTCCCAGCAGGGACTGGGCCGGGGAGGGAAATCCAACGCCAGGCGCACGGTGCCGCCCCGGGCCCCCGGCCGCTTCCCTGAGCTCGGCCCCCACGAGCGCCCGCAGGCAACAGTGGCAGCAGGCGTGTCGGGGAGCGTGCGAGGGAGACCCTGGGCCGGGCAGCGTGCGAGGGCGACCCTGGGCCGGGCAGCGTGCGAGGGAGACCCTGGGCCGGGCAGCGTGCGAGGGAGACCCTGGGCCGGGCAGTGTGCGAGGGAGACCCTGGGCCGGGGAGCGTGCGAGGGAGACCCTGGGCTGGGCAGCGTGCGAGGGAGACCCTGGGCTGGGCAGCGTGCGAGGGAGACCCTGGGCCGGGGAGCGTGCGAGGGCGACCCTGGGCCGGGGAGCGTGCGAGGGCGACCCTGGGCCGGGCAGCGTGCGAGGGCGACCCTGGGCCGGGCAGCGTGCGAGGGAGACCCTGGGCCGGGGAGCGTGCGAGGGAGACCCTGGGCCAGGAAGCGTGCGAGGGAGATCATGAGCCAGGGAGCGTGCGAGGGAGACCCTGGGCCAGGAAGCGTGCGAGGGAGATCATGAGCCAGGGAGCGTGCGAGGGAGACCCTGGGCCAGGAAGCGTGCGAGGGAGATCATGAGCCAGGGAGCGTGCGAGGGAGACCCTGGACCAGGAAGCGTGCGAGGGAGATCATGAGCCAGGGAGCGTGCGAGGGAGACTCTGAGCCAGGAGCGTGCGAGGGAGACCCTGGACCAGGAAGCGTGCGAGGGAGATCATGAGCCAGGGAGCGTGCGAGGGAGACCCTGGGCCAGGAAGCGTGCGAGGGAGACCCTGGGCCAGGAAGCGTGCGAGGGAGATCATGAGCCAGGGAGCGTGCGAGGGAGACCCTGGACCAGGAAGCGTGCGAGGGAGATCATGAGCCAGGGAGCGTGCGAGGGAGACTCTGAGCCAGGAGCGTGCGAGGGAGACAAGCATGCGGCCCACGTGCACCCCCCGGGGCACGGCCGCCACCTACCAGCTGCTTGGCCTTGATGCGGACGCTGAGGCTGTCCCCGCCCAGGGAGATGAAGTGGGCAGGGACCTGTTCCCGGCCCAGCAGCTCCCGCTCTGCAGGGCAGAGACCCGTCAGCGGGGGGCTCCGGGGGGCCGGGTGACACGAGGGGCGGCGGCTGTCAGAGGTGAGGGGGCACACGCCCCCCCCTCGTGGCCCTGAGCCGTGCCAGGAGGCGGGGGGTCGGGCGTGTGGGACGTGCCGGCCCCTGGCTGGCGGCCCCCTGCCCTGGGAGCCGGGTCTGGGGGCTCTGGGGCCCAGCCCCTCCCCCTGAATCTCTGGTGTGCCCCGGCGCCCCACACACCGTGTTCCCGGCACGTCTTTCTCCTCTTCTCCTTCAGCGCTTGGCTGGCCCCCACGGTGCAGGGCAGGCAGATGGGCCTGGGGGCAGAGAGGGGGTTGACGGAGCCGCAGCCACCGGCTGAGTAGCAGGGGGTCCCCTCCTCCCCTTCCCTCTGGGCGCCCTGACCCCCGGCACCCATCGCAGCTTGGGCAGGCGCCTCCAGCCCGGCCCCTGCCCCACGGCAGCACCAAGCACCAGCCGGGCCCGGCCAGCGTCTGTCCCACCGGCTCCTCCCTAGCCCAGTGCCGGGGACCCCACAACCTCCCCCAGAGCTTCACCACCTGGGCAGGCGGGACGTCCTCGTGTCCAGCCTCAGCCGCCCCGGCCGCAGTCGGAGCCCATTGCTGCTTGTCCCGTCCTCGTCCTCCGGCCAAGGGGACAATTTGTCTCCCTCCCTGTGACACCCTTTTAGATACTTGAAACCCGCTTTCATGCCCCTCTCTTCTCCCTTCCAAACTGACCCAGCCCAGTTCCTCCAGCCTCCCCCCTCGCGCATGTTCCTAGACCCTTCCTCAGTCCTGGCCCCTCTCCAGCGTCTCCACGTCTGTCCTGCCATGCGGAGCCCAGGACTGGACGACCCTCCGGCTGAGGCCTGAGCAGCGCGGGAGAACGGCCCCTCGTGTCCTGCTCCCCACACGCCTGCGGGTGCCGCCCAGAGTCACGTCGGCTTTTGGTGCAGCAGCGTCCCGCCGTTGGCTCCTACGTAGCTTGAGGTCTGCTCTGAGCCTAGATCCCTTTCCGCAGGATCCTCCCTGCACAGTCGCTTCCCCTTCTGCGTGTGACACGGATTCCTCCTTCCTCAGTGCAGCACGTCGCATCCGTCCTTGTTCAACATCGTCCGCGGACCTCCGCCCCTTTCTCCAGCGTGTCCAGATCAGTCTGAATTGACCCGTCCCCCAAAGCCCTCGCCGCCCTCCCAGCTGCAAACGTAAGAAGCCTCCTCTCTGTGCCAATCTCTAAATCGTGGATGAAGATATTGACCGGAGCCGGTCCCAAAGCAGACCCTGCGGGACCCCTTGGGAACCGTGAATAACGACTCTCGGAGAACGGTTTTCCAGCCAGGCCTGCCCCCGCCTTCCAGCAGCCTCCTCTAAGTTGTATTTCCCTCGTCTGTGAGTGAGAGCGTGCGAGACCGTGTCGAACGCCTGCTGGAGTCTAGCTCCAAAGACGGTCGCAGAAAACGGCGTTGGGGGCATTTCTGATCGGGCGTTGGGGGGTGAAATCCGTTCTGCCAGGCTGGTCCCCCCTTCCCTCGGTCTGTGGGGCTTGACGTTTCTCCCTGTGACGGCGAGTCGGGGGCCCCGGCCCTGCAGCCCCGTAGCAGCACAAACAGACTAGGGGGGTTATTGATTTTCCAGAACACAGCCCAGCACACACATGATGTGGCTACCGGGGGCAGGGCCAGGATGCCTCAGACCCTAGAGTTAGGGGCCCTCGCCCCTAGGATCCCCACTTAGCCTCTTCTCTCCATGCGTCCCCACAGCAGCTGCCCCTTTCCTGAGACCTCCTGTTAGTCTCACGCTCCCTTCCCCGTGTTGTTAGTCCCGCACGTGCGACCAGGCCATTTG
The DNA here is from genome assembly GCF_049634645.1 of Pelodiscus sinensis. Classification (NCBI taxonomy): domain Eukaryota; kingdom Metazoa; phylum Chordata; order Testudines; family Trionychidae; genus Pelodiscus; species Pelodiscus sinensis. The sequence continues at coordinate 59,331 of NW_027466016.1, forward strand.
TCGGCCCTTCCCTATTGCGTGTCTGCGCGATCTCGCTCCGGGCTGCCGGCTCGGTCGCCGCGCTAGGTGTAACTCACTGAAGGGGGTGGGGTCGGATCGGTTCGGGAATGTGGCCGGGATTGGTTAGTAAAATGATACTAAAATAATTGGTTACGCTCTAGCTAAGCAGGACTCGGGTTTCACTATATAAACTGGGGTCCAAGCAGGAAGAAGATGGCAAGTCACAGAAGGAAAGAAGCAAAAGGCTGGAAGATTAGGAACACTAAGAAGAAGGGGGAAGACCTGGAAGAAGAACAAACCTGCAAGAAAAAAACCAGGACGATGCGGCACTTTAAAGACTAACAGGAGGGTTTTTAGGGGATGAGCTTTCGGGGCCCAGACCCACTTCCTCAGATCAAATAGTGGAAGAAAGTAGTCACAGCCATAGATACCAAAGGAGACAATTACAAAAATGAACACATCTGAAAAGGACAAATCACATTTCAGAACAGAAGGGGGATGGGGGAGAAGAGGGGGATTCTAATGATAATCATTAGGTCACAGACATTTACTAACGAGGGGATCTCGTTAGTCTTTAACGTGCTACATAGTCCTGGTTTTTGTTTCAGCTACACCAGAGTAACACGGCTCCATTTCTGTCACTATTCACTGCGAGAGACAGCGTAAGAGCAGAGTCTGATCTCGCCCGGCCCACAGGGGAAGTCGGCCTGTACCCGGATGGGGAGCATGACGCCGTGTGCTTGGCGTGTGCGTTCTGCCTGGCTGGGAATTGTCAGGCACTAGAGGATCAGGATGTTACTGGGTGAGGCTCCTCCAGCGGCTAAAGACCCTGCAAAACCCACCGGAAGATGCGCCCGGAGCCCTAGGAGTGGGTGAGGGTGGGGGGTGAATTCACAGGGTTGCACCCGGAGCCCTAGGAGCTGGGGGAAGGCGGGTGTCCCTGCAGTGAGGAAGGGAGAGGGAAGTGTGTGCGGGTAACAGGGGGACTGGTTAGGTCATTCCGCTCCAGGGTTGATGGGGGGCTTAGAAACAGCTGAACTGGGGAAGGCAGGATCCACTTTCACTCACTGGGGCTGAAAAGGGACCCAGGCATGTGCCAGTGACACCGGGCAGAGCCTGGCACCTCCTGGAGGGGCCATGACAAGTCTGCCTGCCTGCCGGGAAGAGACACACACTGTGTGGGCAGGGGGGAGGGCTGGGGGCTGTTCCCAGAGAGGAGCGGGACAGGACGGAGAGAGACGCACACTGGGTGTGCGGGGGGGCGGGCTGGGGGCTGTTCCCAGAGGGAAGCGGGACAGGACGGAGAGAGACGCACACTGGGTGTGCAGGGGGGGCGGGCTGGGGGCTGTTCCCGGAGGGGAGAGGGACAGGACGGAGAGAGACGCACACTGGGTGTGCAGGGGGGGCGGGCTGGGGGCTGTTCCCGGAGGGGAGAGGGACAGGACGGAGAGAGACGCACACTGGGTGTGCAGGGGGGGCGGGCTGGGGGCTGTTCCCGGAGGGGAGAGGGACAGGACGGAGAGAGACGCACACTGGGTGTACAGAGGGGGCAGGCTGGGGGCTGTTCCCAGAGAAGAGTGGGACAGGACGGGGAGAGACGCACACTGGGTGTGCAGGGGGGGCAGGCTGGGGGCTGTTCCCGGAGAGGAGCGGGACAGGACGGGGAGAGACGCACACTGGGTGGGCGGGGGGGCGGGCTGGGGGCTGTTCCCGGAGGGGAGAGGGACAGGACGGGGAGAGACGCACACTGGGTGTGCGGGGGGGCAGGCTGGGGGCTGTTCCCGGAGGGGAGCGGGACAGGACGGAGAGAGACGCACACTGGGTGGGCGGGGGGGCGGGCTGGGGGCTGTTCCCGGAGGGGAGAGGGACAGGACAGTATACGGGTGGGTGCTCCCAGTGTTGGGCGGAGAATTTGGGCCAGTCGACAGAGGCTGCCGCACCCCGGAGGGGCAGGCCCCCTGCCCCGTGCCCCCTCCTCCCAGCAGGGGGCGCTCACCTGACCTGCCCCGAGAAGCGCACGGCGTGCTGCAGCCGCACCAGGGCCACGTCGTAGTCGTAGAACTCGGGGATGCCCTCGGCGGCCTTGGCCGAGACGTTGTACGCCGGGTGCAGGAGCCAGCGCTGGATGGGAATGTCCTCCCGGCCTGCCCCGAGACACAGCCTCAGCCCTGGCCTGGCCCAGCCCCGGGGCAAGCCCAGAGCCACAGGAGGGCAAGCCCGACTCGGCCAGGAACGAGAACAGCTGGCACCAGCCGCGCCCCTTGGCCCTGCCCGCGGCTCCAGGCCCCCCAGCAAAGGGGCAGGGGCAGAACAAGGAAATGAACAGGCCCTCGGCTCCAAACCCACGCGAGGTGCCGACAACCTGCGGAACTCCCTGCTGGGGGACACGGCAGAGGCATGGGGCTGTGGACAGCCAGGGAGCCAGCCCTGTGCTCCCGCTGTCCCTACCCCTCACGCTGGCTGGCGGAACCGGCCCTTGTTAATTGCCCTGCGCAGCAGACGTGACTGCCAGTGGGTGTGTGCGGTGAGTGGTTAGAGAAGGGAGGGATGAGGGGTGGGAGGCAGGATGCCTGGGTTCTCTCCTGGCACCGGGAGGGGAGTGGGGGCTAGTGGTCAGAGCAGGGGGATGGGAGGCAGGACGCCTGGGTTCTCTCCTGGCACCGGGAGGGGAGTGGGCCTAGTGGTCAGAGCAGGGGGTGGGAGGCAGGACGCCTGGGTTCTCTCCTGGCACCGGGAGGGGAGTGGGGGCTAGTGGTCAGAGCAGGGGGTGGGAGGCAGGACGCCTGGGTTCTCTCCTGGCTCCGGGAGGGGAGTGGGGGCTAGTGGTCAGAGCAGGGGGATGGGAGGCAGGACGCCTGGGTTCTCTCCTGGCACCGGGAGGGGAGTGGGCCTAGTGGTCAGAGCAGGGGGTGGGAGGCAGGACGCCTGGGTTCTCTCCTGGCACCGGGAGGGGAGTGGGGGCTAGTGGTCAGAGCAGGGGTGGGAGGCAGGACGCCTGGGTTCTCTCCTGGCTCCGGGAGGGGAGTGGGGCCTAGTGGTCAGAGCAGGGGGGTGGGAGGCAGGACGCCTGGGTTCTCTCTGGCGGGGGAGGGGGGTGGGAGGCAGGACGCCTGGGTTCTCTCCTGGCTCCGGGAGGGGAGTGGGCCTAGTGGTCAGAGCACGGGGTGGGAGGCAGGACGCCTGGGTTCTCTCCTGACTCCGGGAGGGGAGTGGGGCCTAGTGGTCAGAGCAGGGGGATGGGAGGCAGGACGCCTGGGTTCTCTCCTGGCACCGGGAGGGGAGTGGGGCCTAGTGGTCAGAGCAGGGGGGTTGGGAGGCAGGACGCCTGGGTTCTCTCCTGGCACCGGGAGGGGAGTGGGGCCTAGTGGTCAGAGCAGGGGGGTTGGGAGGCAGGACGCCTGGGTTCTCTCCTGGCACCGGGAGGGGAGTGGACCTAGTGGTCAGAGCAGGGGGTGGGAGGCAGGACGCCTGGGTTCTCTCCTAGCACCGGGAGGGGAGTGGGGCCTAGTGGTCAGAGCAGGGGGTGGGAGGCAGGACGCCTGGGTTCTCTCCTGGCACCGGGAGGGGAGTGGGGCCTAGTGGTCAGAGCAGGGGGGTGGGAGGCAGGATGCCTGGGTTCTCTTCTGGCACCGGGAGGGGAGTGGGGGCTAGTGGTCAGAGCAGGGGGTGGGAGGCAGGACGCCTGGGTTCTCTCCTGGCTCCGGGAGGGGAGTGGGGGCTAGTGGTCAGAGCAGGGGGTGGGAGGCAGGACGCCTGGGTTCTCTCCTGGCTCCGGGAGAGGAGTGGGCCTAGTGGTCAGAGCAGGGGGATGGGAGGCAGGACGCCTGGGTTCTCTCCTGGCTCCGGGAGGGAGTGGGCCTAGTGGTCAGAGCAGGGGGTGGGAGGCAGGACGCCTGGGTTCTCTCCTGGCTCCGGGAGGGAGTGGGCCTAGTGGTCAGAGCAGGGGGTGGGAGGCAGGACGCCTGGGTTCTCTCCTGGCTCCGGGAGGGAGTGGGCCTAGTGGTCAGAGCAGGGGGTGGGAGGCAGGACGCCTGGGTTCTCTCCTGGCACCGGGAGGGGAGTGGGGCCTAGTGGTCAGAGCAGGGGGTGGGAGGCAGGACGCCTGGGTTCTCTCCTGGCTCCGGGAGGGGAGTGGGCCTAGTGGTCACAGCAGGGAGGCAGGCCAGGCTGCGAGAGCCGGGTGCTGCCTGGGTCCTTACCCACTCGGACTCTCCAGTGGGACGTGTCCTGCCACTTGTTGAAGCAGTGCGCGGCCGTCAGGACCCAGCTGTCGGAAATCAGGGACCCCCGGCAGGAATCCACCTTCATCGCCTGCGGAAAGGCAGAGGGGCCAGTGTAGGGGAGAACCCCCCCTCTCTGCAGGGGGGGCCCGGCCGTGCTCCCGGGCCCCAGGGGAGGAGGGGGCGGGCCCAGCTCCACGGACAGACCCACCTTGATGACCACGTGCCAGGGGGCGCGCTGCTGGGCCGTGGCGCTCAGCGAGTTGTTTCCCAGCCCGCACGTGTCGCCGATGTTCCTGAGGTCTGGGGAGGGGGGAGGGTTAATCTTCAGGCCACCCCCCTGGGCACCCACCCCTGTGCGGTCTGTCCTGGGGCACCCATGGCCCCTGCGCACCAGCAGAGCGTTCCCCAGCTCGGTTCCCCTCCGGGAGAGACCCAAGAGCCCAGCCCTCCCCGTGGAGGGGCCCCTGCTGACCCAGGATGTCGTCAAAGGCAGCCTTGAGGTCCTGGCTGGAGTCCAGCTTGAAGGCATGACGCTCCCCTTCCTTCTTGGACGCGATGGCGTTCAGACCGTCCCAGTCCACGTTCAGCGTCCCGACCCCGAAGGCGTAGATATCTAGGGGGCAGGGCGAGACGGGGGTCAGGGCGCTGCGCCGTGCTGTCCCTGGTGGTGGAGACTCTAGACCACGTAGCATGGCCAGAACCAGGTATTAGGGCAGTTTGGAATCCAGCAGGGCTTAGAAATGGCATTGAGGCACCTGGAACCCACCACAGGGAGCCCATGATGAGGCACCTAGAACTCACAATGGGCCGCCTGGAGTCCACAATGAGGCACCTCGGCCCGCAACAAGATGCCTGGAGCCCACGACGAGGCACCTAGAACCCATAATGAGGTGTCTGGAGCCCACGATGAGGCATCTAGAACTCACAGGAAGGTGTCTGGAGCCCACAATGAGGCACCTCGGAACCATCAGAAGAAAATAATTTCTTATCTACAGCCACACTTTTCTGGGGGAAGCAAGTTCCCTTCCTAGCCAGTCGGGGCTCAGGAGAAGGAGTGTGTTGGCGTGCCTAGACCCATGCGGTGCTACTGAGTGGAGGTGTCCTAGGTTAGGAGGGGCACTGGAGCACCAAGAACGAGCAGCAGCCCACACGGAGGGCAAACAGCTGGGATGTAGACACACCTAGAACCACACTGGTAAAGAACAAGGTGCTGGCATGGTCACAGAGGGGCATTAAATTATCCAGGCCCAAACAGTGTGCTCGAGTGCCATAGTGTGCTGGGCTGGCAGCCTTGGGCCTGGAGTCCCTGGGAACCCTGTTGGGGCACCTAGAACCGAGAGTACAAGAGCCTGGAACCGATAAACCTGGCGCGGGGAGTACGGGAACACATCTAGAACTGGTCGTAAGGCACCTGCAAGAGACATATCATGTGCCTGGAGGCCCCAAGCGTGTTGACTCACCCAGGTAATCGTTCCTGTCTGGCTTGATCTCCAGAACGTCTTCTATTTTGGCCACCAGATGCTTGGGGGGGGGTCCCATGTTGTTCTGGCCTTAAACAACAACCCGCCGGTGGGTGAGAGTGAGGCAGGGGAAGCAGGGCCACATGGGGTGGGGGGGGGCAGAAAAACCTTTCCCAGCCCCCCGCAGCCCGGATCCGGCGTGCCTCACCGTCTGTCAGCACAATGATGGCGTGCCGGACTTTCTTCCACGTGTCTGGGTTCTCCTTCTCCTGGAACAGGATCATGTTGTAGACCTCCTGTAGGGCAGCGCCTATGTTGGTCCCTGTCCCATTCCCATGTCCTGCAAGAGGATTCAGGCAGCCTTAGAAGCCGGGGGCTACTCGAGAGCCTGGAACCTGCACTGGGCAATGGGTCAGCACCGAGCAGAATCACCTAGAACCTCTACTACCTGGGCATCTATCACCAATCCACGCGGGTTGGGTTGAGGGGCCTCCAAGTGGTGCCAAGACATCAGAGAGTAACAGCCCCAGGATTGCCGGGAGGTGACTAAAATTTGAGTGAGATTAAGGGTCCGAGATTGACGCACCTAGAACTGAACTTTTCTCCCAATGCCCCTTGACGTTTTCTTTAGCTTGGGGAAATTCTTCCTCCCCAGGCACTAGATTGAACACGAGTAGGTCTGTAGGTCACCACCGACTTCTAGCCACTGACCAATCCCTCGCTCACATTCTAAGAGCCACGCCAGAGCCACGTGGGGGTGGGGGCGATACTCAAGGCAGCATGTTACCATTGAGCCTTTTCCAGAGCCCTGACGATGGTTTATTCTTGGCGCGGTGAAACCCACCCCCAATGTCCATCTCCCAAGCTGGAGAGAGGCATGGAGGCACCTGGAACCCCAGCAGGTCCCAAGGTCGTAGGCGGTGTAGAAAGACCTAGTGCCCCCCCCCACGCGGACCTTGGAAAAGCATCTCCCTCTCGGTCTTTTCAATAACTGCATCCGCGTCCTCCGCTTCAGGGTCATAGATGGCCACAATCCTTTTGGGCGTGCTGGCATAGGAAATCACAGAGAACTGGGAGCGGACTGCGAAGCTACCGATCTGGAGCAGGGGAGAGGCAGGGAAAGGGCAGGAGAAGGAACAGGAAAGTCAACTTGGGCAATGAGCCCCTACCTCAACACAGACACGCCTAGACAAGGCCAGTACCAAGGAACCTAGAGCAGAGAAGGCAGCATCTAGAATTTGCAGTGTCCCCAGCCGCCCTTGTATGTAGAACCAGCATATGGGCACCTAGGACTTCCAGCTGCCGTACAGGCAATGAGACTTCTAGAACAGGCGTAGAGACACCTAGAACTCTCTGCACTCCTTGGTGGCTCTCAAATACCTCGATCTGGTGGGTGGGAAGCCACAATTTGCAGTGGCCATGCCTGCCACTGAGACACTTAGAGGACACCTAGAATGCATAGCATTCATGACTGGCCTCGGGTATGTAGCACCTAGAATGTGTTGTGCTCATTGCTGCCATTGAGGCACCTAGAACCGGAACGCACAGGCAGAGAACTTGTATCGGCCAAGTCTGGCAGCGAAGAACCTTCTGCTGACATATGAGCGCCACGAACTTGTGTGGCCACGGTGCCCATTACTGAGACACCTAGAACATGCAGTGGCCATGGTGCCCATTGTAGAAACACCTAGAACTTGCCACTGCCCCAGCTAGTGGTGAGGTGTCTAGAACCAAGGCTATCATTCCTAAGCGTGGAGCTGCCGCTCCCGTCTGGACTCACCCGGTTCACGATGTTCTGCACCCATTCCTTGAAGATCTGGAAGCTCTGTCTGTCGACGCTCTTCGAGGAGTCCACCAGCAGGTAGACGTGGAGAAAGCTGTCATCGCTAAGAATGAGCCTACGGCCCAGGCCCTCAGCTAGGGAGGGAAGGGTTATCGACACCGCTCTGGAGAGAGAGATCCGCTCTGAAATCCACCCCACCTCCCCAACACCTCATGGTACCAACCCCCAACTCCCTTCTCTCCCCACCGCCTCTTGCCACCCCATGAGCCACCCTCTCCCCTTGGCTCCCCCCCAGCCTTCCCCCCTCCCAAGTCAGACTCACGCGTCTTTATGATGGAGCCGTTGTGGCCAGAAGAAGCTGAGGAGGCCGCCAAGCCCAAGACGTTGGAGAAGGAGGCTCCGAACTCAGCACCGACGTCCTCAACCCGGTCGTAGGAGAAAGGGGCTGTGCAGACAGGGGGAAGTGGGGCCCCGTTAGCCACCGCGGGAGGTGGGGGGAGATCCAGGGAGACGGAGGGACAAGGAGAGAAGTGGGGGGGTGGGAAGGGGTCGGGGCTGGACTCACCTCTGCAGCTAGGCTCGGCCCCCGACCACTCCCCCGCCTCGGTGCAGATGCGCTCGGAAGAGCCCACGAGAGTCAGCTCCGGCTGGCAGCGGTAGGCGACTCGATCGCCCAGCCGGTACCGGCTGCCACTTTTCACCGCCCCCGCCGGCACCCCGGGGTTGGGGCAGTGCTCAGCTGGGGGGCAGGGGAGAGAGAGATGAGAATGTCTCCCCCAATCTTTCCCCCTCCGGCCCCTGAAACCCACTTCCACCCCAACCCCCCCAGAGGCTCTCGGGCACACGGGGGGAGGAGGAGGCTCACCTCCGTCGTCACAAGCAGGGGTGCCCCCGTCCCAGTGCCCGGTCGCCAGGCAGACGCGCTGGGCCGGCCCGCGCAGCACGTACCCGTCCAGGCACTCGAAGGTCAGGTTGCTGCCCACGGGGTAGGCGGCCTGGCGCGGCTGGAACGCGCCGTTCTCAAACGCCAGCTGGGCCGGGCAGCGGATCTCTGAAACCAGAGCAGAGCCGGGAAAACCCAGGTGCCCCGGCTCCCAGGAACCCTGCTCTAACCACTCGCCCCCACTCCCTCCCAGAGCCGGGAGAACCCAGGTGCCCCGGCTCCCAGGAACCCTGCTCTAACCACCAGGCCCCACTCCCCTCCCAGAGCCAGGAGAACCCAGGAGTCCCGGCTCCCAGGAACCCTGCTCTAACCACTCGCTCCCACTCCCTCCCAGAGCCGGGAGAACCCAGGAGTCCTGGCTCCCAGGCCCCCTGCTCTAACCACCAGGCCCCACTCCCCTCCCAGAGCCAGGAGAACCCAGGAGTCCTGGCTCCCAGGAACCCTGCTCTAACCACTCGCTCCCACTCCCTCCCAGAGCCGGGAGAACCCAGGAGTCCTGGCTCCCAGGCCCCCTGCTCTAACCACCAGGCCCCACTCCCCTCCCAGAGCCAGGAGAACCCAGGAGTCCTGGCTCCCAGGAACCCTGCTCTAACCACTCGCTCCCACTCCCTCCCAGAGCCGGGAGAACCCAGGAGTCCTGGCTCCCAGGCCCCCTGCTCTAACCACCAGGCCCCACTCCCCTCCCAGAGCCAGGAGAACCCAGGAGTCCTGGCTCCCAGGAACCCTGCTCTAACCACTCGCCCCCACTCCCCCCCAGAGCCGGGAGAACCCAGGAGACCTGGCTCCCAGGAACCCTGCTCTAACCACTCGCTCCCACTCCCTCCCAGAGCCGGGAGAACCCAGGAGTCCTGGCTCCCAGGAACCCTGCTCTAACCACTCGCTCCCACTCCCTCCCAGAGCCGGGAGAACCCAGGAGTCCTGGCTCCCAGGCCCCCTGCTCTAACCACCAGGCCCCGCTCCCCTCCCAGAGCCGGGAGAACCCAGACGTCCTGGCAGCCAGCTCCGTCTCCACTCTAACCACTAGCCCTCGCTCCCATCCCAGAGCCGGGAGAGATCCCAGGCTTCCTGGCTCCCTGCCCGCTCCCCCACCGGAGGAGCCAGGTGTCCGGCGCCCGTACCTCGGCAGCGCGGCTGGCCGCGGAAGGAGCCGCCGGGCGCGTGGAGCCGGGTCCAGCGCCCGTCGTCCTGGCAGCGGCGGCTGCCCACGGGGTAGGGGTAGAAGCCTGGGGGGCAGGAGTAGGTGAGGAGGCTGCCCGGGCGGTACCCGTCGGACAGCGTGAAGGTGCCGTGCCGGATGGCCACGTCCTGGCTGCAGGCGGGGGCTGCATCCCCAGGGGGCTGCCCCCAGGCACCTGCGGGGGGAGGGAAAGAGCAGGAATGAGACCCCCCCCCCCCGGCAAGGGGCAGCGGCAGCCGAGGGGGGAAGGAGACTGAGAAAACGAACGAAAAAAGGAAGGGGGGGGGCAGGAAAGGGGGGGTAGTGGGGGGCAGGAAGGGGGGGCAGGACATGGGGGGCCCTGGGTTGAGCCCCCCCAAGCCCGGGCCCTACCTGGGTGCAGGGCGAGCAGCAGGAGGGTGCACAGGGGGGGGGCCATGGCGAGGGGGGGTCCTGCTCCCAAGGCAGTCACTGCGTTATGGGCCCCCCCCCACACAGGGAGAGAACCAGGCATCCTGGCTCCGCCCCTGGCCCCGCCCCCTGCCAACCCACGCGTCCTGGCCCCGCCCCCTGCCAACCCACGCGTCCTGGCCCCGCCCCCAGAGAACCCAGGCGTCCTGGCCCCGCCCCCTGCCAACCCACGCGTCCTGGCCCCGCCCACAGAGAACGCAGGCGTCCTGGCCCCGCCCCCTGCCAACCCACGCGCCCTGGCCCCGCCCACAGAGAACGCAGGCGTCCTGGCCCCGCCCCCTCAGCACGCGTTGTGGGGGAGGGGCTGTGGGAAGGCGGTTTCCATGGTTACTTAAAGGGCTGTTTAAAAAAAAAAAAAAAAAGCTCCTGCCCCGCCTATTGGGCGCCGGCGCCGCGTGATGACATCACGGCCCTTAAAGGGGAAGGCGCGAGAGAGGGAAGGGGCCTTAAGGGCCCCCCAAAATCCCCCAGGGAGCCCCCAGAACTCCCACAATGCACCGCGCTGGGTCCCCCCCACTGTACCCCATCCCACAATGCACCGCGGCTCCCACTCCACCCCCCCCCCGCACCCCATCCCACAATGCACCGGGGCAGCCAGTTCCCCCATGTACCCCCTCCCACAATGCACCGGGGCTGCCAACCCCCCCCCCCGCGCACCCTCCCAGTGTCCCAGAATGCAGCGGGGCGGCCAGTCCCGCCTCCCATATCCCACAATGCACCGGGGCGGCCAGGTCCCGCCTCCCATTGTCCTCCCCCCTCCCCGCGCCGGTGACTTTCCCTTCGGCGGACAAAAAACCCGCGCGCCGGCCCCGCCCCTTTAATCCCCTCGCCCCGGGGTTGGCTCCGGGGTCGCACAACAGCGAAAGCCCCGAAGCGGCGCGAGGGGCGGGACCGGGCGCTCCAGGTGCGGGGGGTGCAAAGGGGGAGGGGAGGGGATGGGGTGCAAAGGGGGAGGGGTGCAATGGGAAAGGGGGTGGGGTGCAATGAGGGGAGGGATGGGGTGCAAAGGGGGAGGGGTGCAATGGGAAAGGGGATGGGGTGCAAAGGGGGAGGGGATGGATTGCTATGGGGGAGGGGTGCAATGAGGGGAGGGATGGGGTGCAAAGGGGGAGGGGATGGGTTGCTATGGGGGAGGGGTGCAATGAGGGGAGGGGTGCAATGGAGAGGGGAAGGAGTGCAATGGGGAAGGGGATGGGGTACAGTGGGGGAGGGGTGCAATGTGGGAGGGGATGGATTGCTATGGGGGAGGGGTGCAATGAGGGGAGGGGTGCAATGGAGAGGGGAAGGAGTGCAATGGGGAAGGGGATGGGGTACAGTGGGGGAGGGGTGCAATGTGGGAGGGGATGGATTGCTATGGGGAGGGGTGCAATGAGGGGAGGGATGGGGTGCAAAGGGGGAGGGGATGGGTTGCTATGGGGGAGGGGTGCAATGGGAAAGGGGGTGGGGTGTAATGGGGGAGGGGTGCAATGAGGGGAGGGATGGGGTGCAAAGGGGGAGGGGATGGGGTGCTATGGGGGAGGGGTGCAATGGGAAAGGGGGTGGGGTGCTATGGGGGAGGGGTGCAATGAGGGGAGGGATGGGGTGCAAAGGGGGAGGGGATGGATTGCTATGGGGGAGGGGTGCAATGAGGGGAGGGGTGCAATGAGTGGAGGGGTGCAATGAGGGGAGAGATGGGGTGCAAAGGGGGAGGGGATGGGTTGCTATGGGGGAGGGGTGCAATGAGGGAAGAGATGGGGTGCAAAGGGGGAGGGGATGGGTTGCTATGGGGGAGGGGTGCAAAGGGGGAGGGGATAGGGTGCAAAGGGGGAGGGGATGGATTGCAATGGGGGAGGGGTGCAATGGGGGAGGGGTGCAGTGGAGAGGGGAGGGAGTGCAGTGGGGAGGGGTGACATGGGGGCGGGAATGGGGTGCAATGTGGGAGGGGACGGGGTGCAATGGGAAGGCTAAAAGGGGGAGGGGATTGGTGCAATGGGGCGGGAAGTAGTGGGGGTTGGGTGCCTTGGGGGTGCAGGGGAGGGGTACAGGAGGCAGTCGGGGCGCACAGGCGCAGGGCCCGCAGGGAGGGCGCGCCGGACCCTGCTGGGCTGGGGCGGGGTGCGCAGGCGAAGGGGGGAGCCTCCGGTCTCAGCTCACCTTGCTGTCTCTGCCTGCCCGCAGCCCCCCCCTCGCCCCCCCCCGCCATGGCGTCGGGCGTGGAGCTGCTGCGCTTCCAGCTGCCGGGCCACGAGGCGGCCACGCTGCGCAACATGAACCAGCTGCGCTCGGAGGAGCGCTTCTGCGACGTCACCATCGTGGCCGAGAGCCTCAAATTCCGGGGCCACAAGGTGATCCTGGCGGCCTGCTCCCCCTTCCTGCGCGACCAGTTCCTGCTGAACCCCTCCTCCGAGCTGCAGGTCTCCCTCATGCACAGCGCCCGCATCGTGGCCGACCTGCTGCTCTCCTGCTACACCGGCGCCCTGGAGTTCGCCGTCCGCGACATCGTCAACTACCTGACGGCCGCCAGCTACCTGCAGATGGAGCACGTGGTGGAGAAGTGCCGCAACGCCCTCTCCCAGTTCATCGAGCCCCAGATCGGCCTCAAGGAGGACACCCCGGCCAAGGGGGGCTCTGCCCCGCCCCGCCGCCCCCCGCCGCTGCTGGCCCGGGCGCCGGAGTGGGCCCGCAAGCGCCTCCCACCCCGGCCCCTCAAGCTGGAGCTGGAGGAGCTGGAGCTGAAGGACGAGGAGGAGGAGGAGGAGGAGGCCTATGGGGACGAGGACGCCGTCTCCGACATCTGCATCGTCAAGGTGGAGTCGGCGCTGGAGGTGGCCCAGCGGCAGAAGAAGCAGCAGCAGCAGCAGCAGGGGGGGGGCTGGGCCAAGGAGGGGAGCCCGCCGCCCAGCTGGGCCAAGGCGCCGGAGCCGGAGGAGGCCCAGGTGAACTCCACGGTGGCGGAGGGGCCGGTGCCGGAGGCGGTGGCGCCGGAGCCGGCCCCGCAGGGCGTGGTGAAGGCCTGCTACAGCCTGGCGGAGGACGCGGAGAGCGAGGGCTTGCTGCTCTTCCCGGGCGGCGGGTACGGGGAGGAGGGGGGGCGGGCACCGGGCCCCCCGCCGCTGCGCCCGGTGCGCTGCGCCAAGTGCCAGGAGGCCTTCCAGGGGGTGGAGAAGCTGGTGTTCCACATGCGGGCCCAGCACTTCATCTTCATGTGCCCCCGCTGCGGCAAGCAGTTCAACCACAGCAGCAACCTCAACCGGCACATGAACGTGCACCGGGGCGTGAAGTCCCACTCCTGCGCCGTCTGCGGCAAGAGCTTCACCCAGAAGTCCACCCTGCACGACCACATGAACCTGCACAGCGGGCAGCGCCCCTACCGCTGCTCCTACTGCGACGTGCGCTTCGCCCACAAGCCCGCCATCCGCCGCCACCTCAAGGAGCAGCACGGCAAGACCACCGCCGAGAACGTGCTGGAGGCCAGCGTCTCCGAGATCAACGTCCTGCTGCCCTAGGCCGCCGCCGGGGGGGCGGGGAGCAGCGGACACCTGGGGGCCCTCGGGGAAGGGAGCGGGGGCTAGTGGTTAGAGCAGGGGGCTGGGAGCTAGGTCTCCCGGGTGCCCTCTGGGAGGGAGTGGGGTCTATTGGTTAGAGCAGGGGGCTGGGAACTAGGTCTCCTGGGTGCCCTCAGGGAAGGGAGCGGGGGCTAGTGCTTAGAGCAGGGGCTGGGAGCCAGGAGGCCTGGATTCCCCCTGGCCTCTGGGATGGGAGTGAGGGCTAGTGGTTAGAGAAGGGGGCTGGGAGCCGGGACACCGGGGTTCCCTCCGGGCTCTGCAAGGGGAGTGAGGGCTAGTGGTTAGAGAAGGGGCTGGAAGCCAGGACTCCTGGGTTCCCTCTGGGAGGGGAGTGGGGGCTAGTGGTTAGAGTGGGGGGGGGCTGGGGGCCAGGATGCCTGGGCAACGTTCCCTCTGACCTCTTCTGTCCATGTGTGAAATAACTTTTGCTCTGTGCACCAAGGCATGTGTACCTGTGCACCACCAGCTGGGGGTGCTCTGCCAGGCTCTTGTGGGTGGCCGCCTGGGCCCCGCTCACAGGGCACCCTGCCCCTGCGTTGTTTCCTGGCTGTGAGAGGGGCTGCCGACAAAGGGCTTTGATGCCGGCAGGGGAGCATCCAGACTAGCGCGCTGAGCGGACAAACAGCTGATCAGCCATATAAATGTAAATGAAGCCGCGATCATTTAAATCGCGGCTTCATTTGCCTTTGCCTATGTGTCTAATCTACATGCCTCTGATGACAGGTATGTAGTCTAGACACAGCCCTGGGTTCTTTCCCTGGCTGGAGGGATGCACAATAGGGCCTAATGGTTAGAGCAGGGGTTCCAGGGGAGGGGAGGGATCCCAGTGACCAAAGACCGGAAATGGAATCGTGATGTCCCCGGTTTTGCCCGGGGTGTGCAGAGGGGCTGGGCAGCCCAGGTGTGGGTCGGAGTTTGGGGGGGGCTGTAGTGGGCGTAGGCGTTGGAGTATGTAATGGGGTGATTAGCAACCTCCACGTAGCCAAGGGCAGATGTAGCCACTAGCAAGTAGAGGGGGGCTGGCTGGGTGGGAAATGGGGCAGGAGGCTGTCGCCTGGGGGGTGATGGGTGCCCCCTAGAGTGGGGGCCGGCTGGTGGAGCGTAGGGTGATTCCTTCCGGGGGGGGCCTTATGACCAGTTTTTAGATTGTTTAAAACTTTTTTTAATAAAAAGAAAGAAAAGAAAAGAAGTGTCCAAGCTGTGTTCTGTGGGGCGGGGATGCGAGGGGGCTGGGCCCGGACTTCAGGGTTCTCACTGGGACGGGGGGGGGGGGGCTTGGGGCCAAAGAGCTGGCTCGGGGGTGCCCCCCAGTAAGGTTCTGGAGGAAGGTGAGAGCCGGGCTCGGGGCCAGCCAAGGGGGTGACAGTGCTGGGGCCATGCAGACCAAGAGCTGCCTCCAGGCTGCTCCACCAGACAGGAAATACCTGCAGCCACTGGGGTACCCTCCTGCCCTGGAGTGTGTGTGGGGGGCTCCACTGCCCCCCCCCCAGCACAGCCAGAGGTAAACGGGAGGGTTATTGGGTCCCAGGGACACAGCGTAGCCCAGACTTGTTACAGGCAGCAGGAGCAGCCGGCACCATCCATCCTGGGGCGAGGGGGCCCCGGAGCCAGCGCCCTGCCCCCCCCGCCGGCCGAGAGTGACTCCCACCCCCAGCCCTGGTCCCCACTTGCAGGCAGCTCCCACCCTCTCCTTTGTCTCCTGGGGGGGGAGGTGTCCCCTGGTCACGCCCCTGCAGGCTCAGGTTGTGGGGCAGCCGGAGCAGTTGGGTCCCTGCTGAGATGAGGCAGGCTACCTCCCCCACCCCCGTGAGAGCCACACCCACCATGATCTGCAGCCGGGCACCAGGGCAGGGCCCAGGGAAACTGAGGCAGGCCCAGGGGGTTAGGGCAGGGCAGGACCGTGGGAATCGCAGCCCCCCCTGTGTTGCGTCTTGCCCCCCTGGGAGACCGAACACTGCAGGGGGCCCCAGCGCCTCGGCCCCGACCCCCTCTGCCCAACCTGGGCCCCGGGGTGCTGCCCGCCTGCTCCCCCTGGACAGAGCCCGACTCCAGGGGGAACCGCGCTCCCACCGCCGGGCCACTGGGCTCTATGCAGGGAGGGGCGGGGCTAGATCCAGGGGTCTCATGGGAGGGGCTAGATCCTGGGTTCTGTACGAGGGGGGCGGGGCTGGACTCCTGCCTTCTCACGGGGGGGCGGGGCCGGGATGCTGGGTTCTACGGGGGGGCGGGGCCGGACTTGTGGGTTCTATGGGGGGGTGGGGCCAGGACGCTGGGTTCCCAAGGGGGGGGCGGGGCTGGACTCGTGGGTTCTCACGGGGGGGCGGGGCCGGGATGCTGGGTTCTCACGGGGGGTGGGGCCGGGCTCCTGGGTTCTCACGGGGGGGCGGGGCCGGGATGCTGGGTTCTACGGGGGGGCGGGGCCGGACTCGTGGGTTCTATGGGGGGTGGGGCCAGGACGCTGGGTTCCCAAGGGGGGGGCGGGGCTGGACTCGTGGGTTCTCACGGGGGGGCGGGGCCGGGATGCTGGGTTCTCACGGGGGGTGGGGCCGGGCTCCTGGGTTCTCACGGGGGGGCGGGGCCGGGATGCTGGGTTCTACGGGGGGGCGGGGCCGGACTTGTGGGTTCTATGGGGGGGTGGGGCCAGGACGCTGGGTTCCCAAGGGGGGGGCGGGGCTGGACTCGTGGGTTCTCACGGGGGGCGGGGCCGGGATGCTGGGTTCACACGGGGGGGGGCGGGGCCGGACTCCTGGGTTCTCACGGGGGGGCGGGGCCGGGCTCCTGGGTTCTACGGGGGGCGGGGCCGGACTCCTGGGTTCTACGGGGGGGGCGGGGCCGGGCTCCTGGGTTCTACGGGGGGCGGGGCCGGGATGCTGGGTTCTCACGGGGGGGCGGGGCCGGGCTCCTGGGTTCTACGGGGGGCGGGGCCGGGATGCTGGGTTCTCACGGGGGGGCGGGGCTGGACTCCTGGGTTCTACGGGGGGGCGGGGCCGGGATGCTGGGTTCGCACGGGGGGGCGGGGCCGGGATGCTGTGTTCGCACGGGGGGGCGGGGCCGGACTCCTGGGTTCTACGGGGGGGCGGGGCCGGGATGCTGGGTTCGCACGGGGGGGCGGGGCCGGACTCCTGGGTTCTCACGGGGGGGCTGGAGAAGGGCGGGCGGGGGCCTGGGCCGAAGGTTTCCAAGGAAACAGCAACGGGCGGGGGGGGGGGCGGGGCCTGCAGCGCCGGGAACCCGCCTCAGTGGGCGGGGCGGGGGCGGGGGGCGGGGCCTCCGCCTGCGCACGCGGCCCCTTTTCGCGCCGGCCCCGCCCCCTCCGGTGACGTCACTGCCGGGGCTGCCGGGGCCGCGCCATGGAGGCGGCGGGAGCGGGCGAGGTGGGGGAGGGGCGCGGGGCGGCGGGGCCGGGTCCGAGGGGCGGGGCCGTGCACCAGTGGGGGGCTGGAGGGGCGCTATGGGGGGGCCACGAGGGCGCTGGGGGGGCTATGGGGCTGGAGAGCCTATAGGGAGTAGGGGGGTCTATGAGGGCGCTGTGGGGCTATGGGGCTGGGAGGTGCTATGGGGGGCTATAGGGCTGGGAGGTGCTATGGGGCTGGGGAGCTATGGGGGGCTGGGAGGGCGCTGTGGGGCTATAGGGCTGAGGTGCTATGGGGAGGCTATGGGGCTGGGAGGTGGTCTGGGGGGCTCCATGAGGGCGCTGGGGGGCTGTAGATCTGGGGCACTGTGGGGCTTGGAGGTGCTATGGGGGCACTGACCTGTCTCTCCCCACAGCGGGACGAGGCCCGGGGGGCGGCGCTGCTGGCGGAGAAGGAGCCGGGAGAGAGAGGTGAGCGGGGGGGCCCGGTGCCCCCCATCTGCGCCCCTTGGCCCTGCCTTGGCCCCCAAAGCGCGGGGTGGGCAGCACCCCAGGGAGGGGCCCCTGGCTGCTCAAACCCCCCCAGTGCCACGTACAGCCTCCCGATGCCTGCTCCATACTGGGCACCCCCCACACTAGGCACCCCGACTCCCACGGGCCGGGCACCCCCATATTTCCGCCAGCCCCAGGCACCCCGACTCCCACGGGCTGGGCACCCCATATTTCCGCCAGCCCCAGGCACCCCGACTCCCACGGGCTGGGCACCCCATATTTCCGCCAGCCCCAGGCACCCCGACTCCCACGGACTGGGCACCCCCATATTTCCACCAGCCCCAGGCACCCCGACTCCCACGGGCCGGGCACCCCCATATTTCCGCCAGCCCCAGGCACCCCGACTCCCACGGGCCGGGCACCCCCATATTTCCGCCAGCCCCAGGCACCCCGACTCCCACGGGCCGGGCGTGCTCTGGTTGGGGTTCGTCTGGTCTCCATGGCAACCCCCTTGGCCTCTCCGCCAGGTCAGCACCCCATGGGGCAGGGACCCCCCCGGGACCTCCCTGCACCCCCCGCCGGGGCCGCGCTGCCCCCCCGAGCTCCGGGGCCGGAGGAGAAGTGGAAGGCGCCCCCCGGGGAGAGCGGCGGGGGAGGGGGCGGGGAGAGCCCCCCAGCGGAGGGGGGCAGCGGGGACGAGGCGGCCCGGAGCCAGGTGTTCGGGGACCCCAAGGAGGCAGCTGGAGCGTCACCCGAGGAGGAGGGGAGCCCGTCGGCCGTCATGGCCAGCCCCGGCACGGGGACCAAGGGGCTGCCAGGTGAGTGGAGCTGCTATGGGGCAGGAGTGAGGGGAATGGGAGCGAGCGGCGTGGGGGGCTGCAGGGGAGTGAGGGGCAGTGGGGGATGCAGGGCAGGAGCAAGCGGCATGGGGGAGCTTGGGGGGTGCAGGGTGGGAGTGAGGGGCACTGGGGAGTTTGGGGGGTGCAGTGGAGTGGGGCTTTGGGGGGCTGCACTGGAGCGAGGGGCACTGGGGTTGGGGGGGCTGCAGGGCGGGACGAGGGGCATGGGGGATTTAGGGGCCTGCACTGGAGCACGGTGCATTGGGGGGCTGCAGGGCGGGTGTGAGGAGGTGGGGGGCTGCAGGGCGGGACCGAGGGGCATGGGGGATTTAGGGGCCTGCACTGGAGCACGGTGCATTGGGGGGCTGCAGGGCGGGTGTGAGGAGGTGGGGGGGGCTGCAGGGCGGGCGTGAGGAGGTGTGAGGGGCTGCGGGGCGGGCGTGAGGAGGTGGGGGGGCTGCGGGGCGGGCGTGAGGAGGTGGGGGGGCTGCGGGGCGGGCGTGAGGAGGTGGGGGGGGTGCGGGGCGGGCGTGAGGAGGTGGGGGGGCTGCGGGGCGGGCGTGAGGAGGTGGGGGGGGCTGCGGGGCGGGCGTGAGGAGGTGGGGGGGGCTGCGGGGCGGGCGTGAGGAGGTGGGGGGGGCTGCGGGGCGGGCGTGAGGAGGTGGGGGGGGGCTGCAGGGCGGGCCCGAGGGGTTTTGGGGGTGCAGGGCTCGAAGAAGGGGTTCCCTGTCTCGCCCGCAGGCCACGCCAGCAAGACACTGCCGACCTCGCCCAGCAAGGGGGGGCCGGGGCCGAGCCGGGCCAAGATGTCGCTGACGGGCACCGGCAAGTCCCCCCCCTCGGTGCAGAGCCTGGCCATGCGGCTGCTCAGCCTGCCCGGCACCCGCCTGCCCCCGAGGGGGCCCCCGCCGCCGAGCCCCCCCGCCCCCCCGGACACCCAGCCCAAGGTGCATCGGGCCCGCAAGACCATGGTCAGACCCAGCAACGGGCAGGTGGGTCTGGTGGGGGAGGGGCTTTGTGCCAACCCCTGGGGCCCTCGCGCCCCCTTCCTGGGGTACCCTCTCCCCTGGCTGCCTCCCTCCCCCTTCCTCCCCGGGGTTACCCCTCCCCTGGCTGGCGTCCCTCGCGCCCCCGCCCTGGGGTTACCTCTCCCCTGGCTGCCTCCTTTGCACCCCCGCCCCGGGGTACCCCCTTCCCTGGTTCCTATGCCCACCCGGGGGGGGGCTGCTCCATGTTTCGGCACCGCGTCTGACACACCCTTCCCCCCACCAAAACCTGTGTCTAGGTCCCCGAAAAGCGAGTCTCGGAAATGCTGCATTTCCGAGTCTCTGACGAGCTGCGGAGCATCGAGGAGCCAGGTAAACAGGCGGGGGCTGAGCAGGGGTGTGGGGCAGGAGTGAGGGGCACCGGCAGAGCTGGGGGGCGGGAGTGAAGGGCACTGACAAGGCTGGGGGGCAGGGGCTGGGGGGCGGGAGTGAGGGGCACTGACAAGGCAGGGGCTGGGGGGTGGGAGTGAGGGGCACTGGCAGGGCCGGGGGGCAGGGGCTGGGGGGCGGAGTGAGGGGCACCGGCAGGGCTGGGGGGACGGGAGTGAAGGGCACTGACAAGGCTGGGGGGCAGGGGCTGGGGGGCGGGAGTGAGGGGCACTGACAAGGCCAAGGGGCAGGGGCTGGGGGGCGGGAGTGAGGGGCACTGACAAGGCCAAGGGGGGCAGGGGCTGGGGGGCGGGAGTGAAGGGCACTGACAAGGCCAAGGGGCAGCGGCTGGAGGGCGGGAGTGAGGGGCACTGACAAGGCAGGGCTGGGGGGCGGGAGTGAGGGGCACCAGCAGGGCCGGGGGCAGGGGCTGGGGGGCGGAGTGAGGGGCACTGACAAGGCCGGGGGGCAGCGGCTGGAGGGTGGAGTGAGGGGCACTGACAAGGCAGGGCTGGGGGCGGGATGAGGGGGCAGCCGGCAGGGGGGGCCGGGGGGGGGGCAGGGGGGGGGCTGGAGGGGCGGAGGTGAGGGGCACCGGCAGGGCCGGGGGGCAGGGGCTGGGGGGCAGAGTGAGGGGCACCGGCAGGGCCGGGGGGCAGGGGCTGGGGGGCGGAGTGAGGGGCACCGGCAGGGCTGGGAGCAGGGTGGGGGTTTCTCTGCTCCCCGGTTCATTCCCTGCCCACAGAGCCGGCCAAGCGCCGGAGGTTGGACTTCGTGGTGGATTCGATGCACAAGCAGCTCCTGCCCTCGCTGCACGGAACCAGCCCCAGGGCCAGCACTGAGGTACGACCCCCCCCCCCGGCCGCCTGGGCCCCCCGTGGCCGTCCGGGCGCCATGGGGCTCTGACCCATTGTCTCCCCAGATCACGGTGACGGAGGAGATGGCGGCGCCGCCCAGCGAGTCCCGCTCCTCGGGGGACCCCTCGGGGGCCCGGGGGCCGCTGGAGGAGTGGGGAGACCGAAGTGGGCGAGGATTTCAGCCTCTTCTACGACAGCTACTCCGTGGGCGAGCCCGGCGACTCGGACAGCAAGGTGGGGTACGGCCAGCGGGGCTGGTTCCACGGGGCCCCTCGCCCGGGGCTGGGGTGCGGCTGGCTCTGGGGTGGGGGGCCGGTTCCACGGGGACCCTTCGCCTGCTGCTGGGATGTGGCTGGCTCTGGGGTGGGGGTTGGGGTTGGTTCCACGGGGCCCCTCGCCAGAGATGCGGCTGGCTCTGGGGTGGGGGGTTGGGGGTTGGTTCCACGGGGCCCCTCGCCAGAGATGCGGCTGGCTCTGGGGTGGGGGTTGGGGGTTGGTTCCACGGGGCCCCTCACCAGAGATGCGGCTGGCTCTGGGGTGGGGGGCCGGTTCCACGGGGACCCTCGCCAGAGATGCGGCTGGCTCTGGGGTGGGGGGCTGGTTCCACGGGGCCCCTCGCCAGAGATGCGGCTGGCTCTGGGGTGGGGGGTTGGGGTTGTTCCACGGGGCCCCTCGCCAGAGATGCGGCTGGCTCTGGGGTGGGGGGTTGGGGGTTGGTTCCACGGGGCCCCTCGCCAGAGATGCGGCTGGCTCTGGGGTGGGGGGCCGGTTCCACGGGGCCCCTCGCCAGAGATGTGGCTGGCTCTGGGGTTGGGGGTGGTTCCACGGGGCCCCTCGCCAGAGATGCGGCTGCTCTGGGGTGGGGGGCTGGTTCCACGGGGCCCCTCGCCAGAGATGCGGCTGGCTCTGGGGCGCCAGGCTGTGTTTGGAGCCGACGGGACGTGCCCGGACGCCTGGCTTCGCGTCCCTCCCGCTGAGCTTTCCCTTCTCTGGCCCAGTCGGAGGCGGACGGGGCCGGGGAGCAGCTGAGCGAGGAGGAGGAAGAGGAGGAGGAGGAGGAGGAGGAAGAAGAGGACGAGGAGGACGAGGAATCTGGGACCATGTCGGACAGGGTGAGCCTTGGGGGGGGCAGGATGGGGGGGAACGCGGGGGGGAGCAGGCGTACGTGCCCCCTGTCCCATCCCTCATGATGTTTTGTTCTGTCTCCCTTTTTCTCCTGGCTCCGCCCCTGCTCACTGGCTCCGCCTCCTGGCTCCGCCCTACTCCCCAACCTGCCTCCTCCCTGCTCCGCTCCCCGGCTCCACCCCCGCCCCTCCCCAGAGCGTGTCCAGCACCAAGCGCAAGGCCAAGAAGCGCTGGAAGAACGACAGCCCCTGGGTGAAACCGGCCCGCAAGCGCAAGAGGAAGGAGCCTCGGGCCAAGGAGGGGCGAGGTGAGGGGGCGGGGGGCCCTGGCGTAGGGCTTGGGGGCGGGGCCGGGGTCTCAGGCCCCCGACTGGCCCCCTTGACCCCTCCCTTCTCAGCAGGCAGCGGGGCGCCGGCGCCCAGCCAGGGCGAGTACACCGAGGTGCCGCTGGGCTGTCTGGAGCTGCCCGGCGAGGGGGCGCTGTCCCCGGCCATGCAGGTGAGCCCCCCGCCCCCCAAAGGGGTCTGCTCGGCGCCCTCCCCCCCGCAGTCTCCCAGAGGTGTGTGCTTGGCACCCCTCTCCCCCCACAACCCCCCTGTCCCCCGAGGGTGTCTGCTCGGTGCTCTCCCCCCCGCGGTCTCCCAGAGGTGTGTGCTTGGCACCCCTCTCCCCCCACAGCCCCCCCGTCCCCCCGAGGGTGTCTGCTCGGCGCCCTCCCCCCCGCGGTCTCCCAGAGGTGTGTGCTTGGCCCCCCTCTCCCCCCACAGCCCCCCCCGCCCCCCAAAGGGGTCTGCTCGGCGCCCTCCCCCCCGCAGTCTCCCAGAGGTGTGTGCTTGGCACCCCTCTCCCCCCACAGCCCCCCCGTCCCCTGAGGGTGTCTGCTCGGTGCTCTCCCCCCCCGCAGTCTCCCAGAGGTGTGTGCTTGGCACCCCTCTCCCCCCCACAGCCCCCCCGTCCCCCGAGGGTTGTCTGCTCGGTGCTCTCCCCCCTGCAGTCTCCAGAGGTGTGGGCTTGCACCCCTCTCCCCCCACAGCCCCCCCTGTCCCCCGAGGGTGTCTGCTCTGTGCTCTCCCCCCCGCGGGCGCCCCGGGTCCCGCCTGCCTCCCCCTGACGCTGTGGCCGGCCCAGGCGTGTCGAACGAGACGAGCTCGCTGGAGACGGAGCGCTTCGAGGAGCTGCCCCTCTGCTCCTGCCGCATGGAGGCCCCCCAAGATCGAAGCGGCTGAGCGAGGCCGCCCGGAGCCACTGCATGGCCACGGAGAGCGCCGACGGCGAGGTGAGGGGCGTGGGGAGCGAGGGGGGCGCTTCCTCCGCGTGGATGGGGAACAAGGGGACGCGCACATTGCCGCCGGGGCAGAGGCTCGGGGGAGGGGACCCCGGCGTCCAGGCTGGCGTCCAGGCTAACCCCCCCTCCCCGTCCCCAGCTGAGCGGCTGCGGCAGCAGCGTCCTGAAGCGGGAGACCATGCGCCCGTCCAGCCGGGTGCCCCTCATGGTTCTGTGCGAGGCCCATCGCGCTCCGGATGGTGAAACACCACTGCTGCCCCGGCTGCGGGCACTTCTGCACCGCCGTGAGTCCGGGCTGGCTGCGGCGCCGGCAGGGCTGGGGGGCAGGGGCTGTGGGGTGGGAGTGAGGGGCTGCGGGGCGCCGGCAGGGCTGGGGCGCAGGGGCTGTGGGGTGGGAGTGAGGGGCTGCAGGGTGCCGACAGGGCTGAGGAGCGGGAGTGAGGGGCACCAGCAGGGCTGGGGGGCAGGAGCTGCGGGGCGGGAATGAGGGGGGCCGGCAGGGCTGGGGGGTAGGGGCTGCAGGGTGGGAGTGAGGGGGGCCGGCAGAGCGGGGGGGCAGGGCTGGGGAGCAGGGGCTGCAAGGCTGGAGAGAGGGGCGCTGGCAGGGTGGGGGGGCAGGGGCTGCGGGGCGGGAGCGAGGTGGCCAGCAGGGTGGAGGGGCAGGGCTGGGGGCGGGAGTGAGGGAGGCCGGCAGGGTGGAGGGGCAGGGCTGGGGGGGCGGGAGTGAGGGAGGCCGGCAGGGTGGAGGGGCAGGGCTGGGGGGCGGGAGCGAGGGGGGCCAGCAGGGCCGGGGGGCAGGACTGAGGGGCCCCGTCTCCCCGCAGGGCACCTTCCTGGAGTGCCACCCCGACTTCCGGGTGACCCACCGGTTCCACAAGGGCTGCGTGTCCCAGCTCAACGGGCTGATCTTCTGCCCGCACTGCGGCGAGGACGCCTCGGA
Source organism: Pelodiscus sinensis (assembly GCF_049634645.1). NCBI lineage: Eukaryota > Metazoa > Chordata > Testudines > Trionychidae > Pelodiscus > Pelodiscus sinensis. The sequence goes on from NW_027466016.1 coordinate 83,217, forward strand.
GGCCCAGGAGATCAGCATCGCCCGGGCCGACACCTCCACGCCCGCCCCCGCGCCCGCCCCCCCGCCCCCTGGCCAGGAGCCGGCTGACGCCCCCGGCCGCGCCGACACCACCCAGCCCAGGTGAGGGGCCGGGAGCCGCCTCTTGGGGGCGGGGCGCTGGGGGTGCTGGCGGGGGAGCAGAGCGTTGAGGCGGGCGGGCCTGGGGGGGGGCTGCGGGTTGGGAGGGAGGGGGCGCTGCGGGGGCTGCGTCCGGGAGGGGGTGTCCTGGCTTCTGACCCCACCCTGCTGCCGCCACCTCTCCCGTTCAGCGCCCGGATGCGGGGGAAGGGCGAGGGGCGCTTGGTCTCCCCCGACCCCCTGGCCGACGGGATCGACAGCTCCGGGGGCCCCGTGCTGACCCTGCCGTCGGGTGCCGCCATCTCGCCGCAAGGGCTGGGGCCGGGGCCGGGCCGCGAGCTGCTGGAGAAAGCGCTGATCGTCCAGGAGGCCGAGAGGTGGGACTCCCCGATCTCTCCCCCCGCCCCCTCTCACGCACCTTCCCTGAGCGTTCTGGCCATCTGGAATCCCACCGCACCCACCAATACATCTCCCTCTGCCCCGCTCACCAGGATCCTAGGGGAGCAGCCACTCTGTCATTCTGTCCCCTGGAGTCCAGTGCCCTGTGGGTGCTCCACAGGGCTCTTCCCGGCATCTGCCGTTCTCCCCATCCACGTTTCTCTGCCCCTGGGATCTCCCCTCTGTGACCCATGGCACCCACTTCTCCTCCCCCACATTCCTGTGGTCTCTGGGAAACCACCAGTCTGCCTCCCTCTCAAGCTCCAGGACTCCCACTCCCCCACAAGTGCAATCCCACGGCACCCACCAGTGCTCTGTCCTCTGGACTCCCTTTCCCTTTGTCCCTCCCTCCATGCCGGCTATCCCACCGCACCCACCAGTGCTCTGTCCTCTGGACTCCCTTTCCCTTTGTCCCTCCCCTACACCTGCTATCCCACCGCACCCACCAATGCTCTGTCCTCTCGACTCCCCTTCCCTCTGTCCCTCCCTCCACGCCGGCTATCCCACCGCACCCATCAATGCTCTGTCCTCTGGACTCCCTTTCCCTTTGTCCCTCCCCTACACCTGCGATCCCACTGCACCCACCAACGCTCTCTGTGCTGGCCTCCCCTGCCGCTGACTCAGTTTCTCTGGCACGTTCCCTCGCTCCGCAGGCGGAAGAAGTTGCGGTTCCATCCGCGCCAACTGTACCTCTCCGTCAAGCAGGGCGAGCTGCAGAAAGTGCTGCTGATGCTGTGTGAGTGGGGCGGGTTGGGGCCTCTGGGGGGAGGCAGTGGTGGGGCCATGGGAGGCCTGAGAGAGTATTCTGGGGCACCGTGGGGGAGGGGGAGGGTGTGTGGGGACCCCCCCCTTTGGCTCTGATCCTGTCCCTGATTCTCTCTCTGCCCCCCCAGTGGATAACCTGGACCCCAACTTCCAGAGCGACCAGCAAAGCAAGCGCACGCCCCTGCACGCCGCCGCCCAGAAGGGCTACCTGGAGATCTGCCACGTCCTCCTGCAGGTGGGGGCGGGGCTGGGGGGGCAGGGAGGGGAGGGGACACCGAGGGGGAGGGGGAATCTGGGGAGGGCGGGGCCAGACTCCTGCTAAGACCTGCCCCCTCCCTCTCCCAGGCTGGCGCCAACATCAACGCAGTGGACAAGACCCGCCGGACGCCGCTCATGGAGGCCGTGGTGAACAACCAGCTGGAGACGGCGCGGTACATCGTGCGGCGCGGGGGCTGCGTCTACAGCAAGGTAGGTGCACGGTGGGGGGGCAGCAGGCCAGGTTCCTTCCAAACGGTTCCATTGGGTGCAGAATAAATTTTGTTCGGTGCACCGAGCTGTGTGCACCACCTGTCGTGCTCTGCCAGTTCCCTGGGGGGCGTTGGAGTCTCCCTAATCACTTCCTTTCCCCCCACAGGAGGAGGACGGCTCGACGTGCCTGCATCACGCGGCCAAGTGGCGGGAACCTGGCCATGGTCTCTCTGCTACTGGCCACGGGGCAGGTGGACGTGAACGCCCAGGTGAGTTGGGCTCCGGGCGGGGGGGGCTTAGCCGAGGGGGTCCCCGGCTGGCAGCGCTGACCCCCGTGTTGTGCCCGGCAGGATAGCGGGCGGCTGGACCCCCATCATCTGGGCGGCGGAGCACAAGCACATCGAGGTCATCCGCATGCTGCTGACCCGCGGCGCTGATGTCACCCTGACCGACAACGTAAGTGGCGGTTTCTCGCTCCCCGCCCCCGACTCAGCCCTGCCCCAGCTGCCAGGGTGTCTGCTCCCCTTGACGCTGAGTCTCGGCTTCAGTGTCCCCCTCAGTCAGTCGCTGCCATCTGCGTCTGGCAGTTTCCAGGCCCCTCCACTCTCTCCAAGTCTTTCTTGTTTTCAGGATCCCCTCCAGTTGGCATGTTAGCGTCTTGCCTCAGCCCCCGGCCCTGGCTGCTGTCTCTAATTCCCCCTAGTGGTGTTGCCAGTTTCTATCCGCCCCAGCTCATAGCTGGGATTGGAGGTTTCGAGGCTTCCCTTCTCTGGTTTGGGACTGGATTTGCCAGTTTCAAGGCCACCCCCTCTCTAGCTCAGGGCTGGGATATGCCGGTTTTCAGGCTCCCCCTCACTGGCTTGGGCTGGGATATGCCGGTTTCGAGGCTCCCCCTCACTGGCTTGGGCTGGGATATGCCGGTTTCGAGGCTCCCCCTCACTGGCTCGGGGCTGGGATATGCCAGTTTCAAGGCTCCCCCCTCACTGGCTCGGGGCTGGATATGCCGGTTTCGAGCTCCCCGTCACCATTCCCCCGCAGGAGGAGAACATCTGCCTGCACTGGGCCTCCTTCACGGGCAGCGCCGAGATCGCGGAGGTCCTGCTCAACGCGCAGTGCGACCTGCACGCCGTGAACTGCCACGGAGATACGCCCCTGCACATCGCCGCCCGCGAGAGCTTCCACGACTGCGTCATGTGAGCGGGGCGGGGGAGGGGCTGGGTGCCTGGGTTCTCGCCCGGCTGCGGGGGGTGGGGGGGAGGACAGGGCTGGGTTCTCGGGGGCGGCTGGTGGACGTGCGGGGACCCAGGACGCGCTCTCTCTCACCCCCCCCAGGCTGTTCCTGTCGCGGGGGGCCGACCCCGAGGTGCGGAACAAGGAGGGCGACTGCCCGGTGGACCTGACGCTGGAGAGCTCGGAGGTCTGGTTCGCCCTGCAGCTGAACCGCAAGATCCGGCAGGGCGTCCTCAACCGCGCGCTGCGGACCGAGCGCATCATCAGCAGGTGGGGCTGGGCCCCGGGGACGGGAGGGGAGGGGAGGCTGCCCCCTGCCAGCCGGCCCCCGTCTCACCCCCTCCTGCCCCCCCCAGGGACGTGGCCCGCGGGCTACGAGAACGTGCCCATCCCCTGCGTCAACTCGGTAGACGACGAGCCCTGTCCCGACGACTACAAGTACATCTCGGAGAACTGCGAGACCTCCACCATGAACATCGACCGCAACATCACCCACCTGCAGGTGAGGCGCCGGGGGGCCGGAAAAGGACCAAGGCGTGATTGGGGGGGGGGGGTCTAGAAACTCTCATATGCAGAATGGGGGGGTCTGGAAACCAACATATGCAGAATTGGGGAGTGTCTAGAAACCAACATGTGCCGAATTGGGGGGGGGGTCTAGAAATAAACAAATGCAAGTATTTGGGGGTGAGGCAATGAGCCTGGGGTCATGGCTCACAGGTCGTGCCCCCACTCGGCCCCTGGGAAGAACCCCCACTCCAGTGCAGCAGCCCTTTTCCGGGGGGGTCCTCTCACCTGGGGGTCTGCCCCTCTGCCTCCAGCTGCCTGCCTCCGCCGTGAGCCCCTGGGGGAGTCCCCTCCCTCTGCACCCCTGGGGCTCCCCTCCCCCGAGGGAATAGCCTCCAGCCCCGTGCCACTCCCGGCCAGCGCCCGCAGGAGGGGCTATGGAGCTGTGCATGCAGCAAAGGGTCCCTCCGGCCTGGGCCCCCAGTCCCCCACATCTGAGTCTCTCCTACAACCTCGGGGGCTCTGCCTGACACCCTGCCCCATCCCGCTGCCCCCTCCCTCCAGCCCAGCTCCAGTTCCCCCAGCAGCCCCTCCCCGCCTGTGTCTGCTGGCCAGGGAACAGGGTCGCCTGGGCCCCTCCCTTCCTTCCCCCCTTGCTGGGACCAGCTGGGCCAGTCGCCCCAGTCTCCCCTCTGCTGCCCCTTGGCCGGCGTCTGGCTGGAGTCGGCCGTGTGCTCTGAGCGGGCTCCAGTTCTGGGCTGTTCTCAGAACCCCCAAAACTCCCTCCCCCTTGTCACATTAACCAGTGACATCTGGGCACTGAGCGCCCCTCTGCACGCAGCCCCCCGAACCCCAAAACTCCCCCCTTGTCACATAACCAGTGACATCTGGGCACTGAGCGCCCCTCTGCACGCAGCCCCCCGAACCCCAAAACTCCCCCCTTGTCACATTAACCAGTGACATCTGGGCACTGAGCGCCCCTCTGCACGCAGCCCCCCGAACCCCAAAACTCCCCCCTTGTCACATTAACCAGTGACATCTGGGCACTGAGCGCCCCTCTGCACGCAGCCCCCCAAACCCCCAAAACTCCCTCCCCTTGTCACATTGAACCAGTCACATCCGGGCACTGAGCGCCCCTCTGCACGCAGCCCCCCCCACCCCCAAAACTCCCTCCCCTTGTCACATTGAACCAGTCACATCCGGGCACTGAGCGCCCCTCTGCACGCAGCCCCCCCCCACCCCCAAAACTCCCCCCTTGTCACATTGAACCAGTCACATCCGGGCACTGAGCGCCCCTCTGCACGCAGCCCCCCCACCCCCAAAACTCCCTCCCCTTGTCACATTGAACCAGTCACATCCGGGCACTGAGCGCCCCTCTGCACGCAGCCCCCCCACCCCCAAAACTCCCTCCCCTTGTCACATTGAACCAGTCACATCCGGGCACTGAGCGCCCCTCTGCACGCAGCCCCCCCCACCCCCAAAACTCCCTCCCCTTGTCACATTGAACCAGTCACATCCGGGCACTGAGCGCCCCTCTGCACGCAGCCCCCCCACCCCCAAAACTCCCTCCCCTTGTCACATTGAACCAGTCACATCCGGGCACTGAGCGCCCCTCTGCACGCAGCCCCCCCCACCCCCAAAACTCCCTCCCCTTGTCACACTGAACCAGTCACATCCGGGCACTGAGCGCCCCTCTGCATGCAGCCCCCCCACCCCCAAAACTCCCTCCCCTTGTCACATTGAACCAGTCACATCCAGGCACTGAGCGCCCCCTCTGCACGCAGCCCCCCCCACCCCCAAAACTCCCTCCCCTTGTCACATTGAACCAGTCACATCCGGGCACTGAGCCCCTCTGCACGCAGCCCCCCCACCCCCAAAACTCCCCCCTTGTCACATTGAACCAGTCACATCCGGGCACTGAGCGCCCCTCTGCACGCAGCCCCCCCACCCCCAAAACTCCCTCCCCTTGTCACATTGAACCAGTCACATCCGGGCACTGAGCGCCCCTCTGCACGCAGCCCCCCCACCCCCAAAACTCCCTCCCCTTGTCACACTGAACCAGTCACACCCGGGCACTGAGCCCCTCTGCACGCAGCCCCCCCACCCCCAAAACTCCCTCCCCTTGTCACACTGAACCAGTCACATCCGGGCACTGAGCCCCTCTGCACGCAGCCCCCCCACCCCCAAAACTCCCCCCTTGTCACATTGAACCAGTCACATCCGGGCACTGAGCCCCTCTGCACGCAGCCCCCCCGAACCCCCAAAACTCCCTCCCCTTGTCACATTGAACCAGTCACATCCGGGCACTGAGCGCCCCTCTGCATGCAGCCCCCCCACCCCCAAAACTCCCTCCCCTTGTCACACTGAACCAGTCACATCCAGGCACTGAGTGCCCCTCTGCACGCAGCCCCCCCCCACCCCCAAAACTCCCTCCCCTTGTCACATTGAACCAGTCACATCCGGGCACTGAGCCCCTCTGCACGCAGCCCCCCCCCCACCCCCAAAACTCCCTCCCCTTGTCACATTGAACCAGTCACATCCGGGCACTGAGCCCCTCTGCACGCAGCCCCCCCACCCCCAAAACTCCCCCCTTGTCACATTGAACCAGTCACATCCGGGCACTGAGCCCCTCTGCACGCAGCCCCCCCACCCCCAAAACTCCCTCCCCTTGTCACATTGACCAGTCACATCCGGGCACTGAGCGCCCCTCTGCACGCAGCCCCCCCCACCCCCAAAACTCCCTCCCCTTGTCACATTGACCAGTCACATCCGGGCACTGAGCCCCTCTGCATGCAGCCCCCCCACCCCCAAAACTCCCTCCCCTTGTCACATTGAACCAGTCACATCCAGGCACTGAGCGCCCCTCTGCACGCAGCCCCCCCCACCCCCAAAACTCCCTCCCTTGTCACACTGAACCAGTCACACCCGGGCACTGAGCCCCTCTGCACACAGCCCCCCCACCCCCAAAACTCCCTCCCCTTGTCACATTGAACCAGTCACATCCGGGCACTGAGCGCCCCTCTGCACGCAGCCCCCCCCACCCCCAAAACTCCCTCCCCTTGTCACACTGAACCAGTCACATCCGGGCACTGAGCGCCCCTCTGCACGCAGCCCCCCACCCCCAAAACTCCCTCCCCTTGTCACATTGAACCAGTCACACCCGGGCACTGAGCCCCTCTGCACGCAGCCCCCCCACCCCCAAACCTCCCTCCCCTTGTCACACTGAACCAGTCACATCCAGGCACTGAGCGCCCCTCTGCACGCAGCCGCCCCACCCCCAAAACTCCCTCCCCTTGTCACATTGAACCAGTCACATCCGGGCACTGAGCACCCCTCTGCACGCAGCCCCCCCACCCCCCAAAACTCCCTCCCCTTGTCACATTGAACCAGTCACATCCGGGCACTGAGCGCCCCTCTGCACGCAGCCCCTCCACCCCCAAACCTCCCTCCCCTTGTCGCATTGAAACAGTCACATCCGGGCACTGAGCGCCCCTCTGCATGCAGCCCCCTGAACCCCCAAAACTCCCTCCCCTTGTCACATTGAACCAGTCACATCCGGGCACTGAGCGCCCCTCTGCATGCAGCCCCCCCCACCCCCAAAACTCCCTCCCCTTGTCACACTGAACCAGTCACACCCGGGCACTGAGCCCCTCTGCACACAGCCCCCCCCCACCCCCAAAACTCCCTCCCCTTGTCACATTGAACCAGTCACATCCGGGCACTGAGCGCCCCTCTGCACGCAGCCCCCCCCACCCCCAAAACTCCCTCCCCTTGTCACACTGAACCAGTCACATCCGGGCACTGAGCGCCCCTCTGCACGCAGCCCCCCCACCCCCAAAACTCCCTCCCCTTGTCACATTGAACCAGTCACACCCGGGCACTGAGCGCCCCTCTGCACGCAGCCCCCCCACCCCCAAAACTCCCTCCCCTTGTCACATTGAACCAGTCACACCCGGGCACTGAGCCCCTCTGCACGCAGCCCCCCCACCCCCAAACCTCCCTCCCCTTGTCACACTGAACCAGTCACATCCGGGCACTGAGCGCCCCTCTGCACGCAGCCGCCCCACCCCCAAAACTCCCTCCCCTTGTCACATTGAACCAGTCACATCCGGCACTGAGCACCCCTCTGCACGCAGCCCCCCCACCCCCAAAACTCCCTCCCCTTGTCACATTGAACCAGTCACATCCGGGCACTGAGCGCCCCTCTGCATGCAGCCCCCTGAACCCCCAAAACTCCCTCCCCTTGTCACATTGAACCAGTCACATCCGGGCACTGAGCGCCCCTCTGCATGCAGCCCCCCCCACCCCCAAAACTCCCTCCCCTTGTCACACTGAACCAGTCACATCCAGGCACTGAGCGCCCCTCTGCACGCAGCCCCCCACCCCCCAAAACTCCCTCCCCTTGTCACATTGAACCAGTCACACCCGGGCACTGAGCGCCCCTCTGCACGCAGCCCCCCCACCCCCAAAACTCCATCTCCCTTGTCACATTGAACCAGTCACATCCGGGCACTGAGCGCCCCTCTGCATGGAGCCCCCCCACCCCCAAAACTCCCTCCCTTGTCACATAGTGCCCGGATGTGACTGGTTCAGAGCGCCCCTCTGCACGCAGCCCCGCCCACCCCCAAAACTCCCTCCCCTTGTCACATTGAACCAGTCACATCCGGGCACTGAGCGCCCCTCTGCACGCAGCCCCCCCACCCCCAAAACTCCCTCCCTTTTGTCACATTTGTCATGTGGTTCAATTTTTAGATACGAGAGGAGGCAGGAAACACACCTCAGGTGAACTCTTGTTAAGTTTCTTGTGCACAGATTGGCAAAGGAAATCGTGCAAAGTGACCCACATCTGTGTCCATACACGGGGGAGGTAGCACAGCCGTAGAACAGCAGCTTTCCTAGGCCAAGACACTAGCTGCTCCCTTATAAGAACATGAATAGACAGGTGAATCTCTCTCTCTCTCTCTCTCTCTCTCTCACACACACCCCTTACGATTGTCACACACACACAGACACACACTCACACACCCCTTACGATTGTCAGACACACACACACACACACACACACACACCCCTTACGATTGTCAGACACATGTTGTACTTAAAAGAAGTACTCGGGATCTTTTTCAGGGGAATAAGGCAACATGCCACATTTATTGATCACACATAGAATAATTAACAGTTATCATATGCGTATGATATATATGTGTGTGTGTGTCACTCATGCACTCACACACTCACACACACACACAAGCACACTCCGTCTTGCTGCTGTTACCAACAAGTTGCTCCCCTTAACTGCACTGGCCAGGTGAGTTCGATGGGGGAGGGGTGGAGCCGGGCTTCTGCCGATCCGGATCGATGCTCCGATGGTGACAAGAGGAAACCCGGGGTCCTCTGCAAGACACCTCACTTTTCTAGCAGCCCTCTCATATGCAAATCTATCCCAGATTCAAACTCTGGGTCTGTGTCCCTTGGTCCCTTTGTGCTGCAGAGAGGGGGTTTTCCAGAGAAGGTGCCTGCTCCTAATCCCCAAGGCTGTCAGTATGTCTGCTCTTCTTTCTTCAGCCCATTGACACCTTGGGTCTGGCTTCCACCCCCCTTCAACTCCTGTAGCTGTCTGGAGGGGCTGGGCTCCCAAGTCTCACTCATTCACACCTCGTTCATTCAACAGGGCAATTAATTACAGAGTGGGGGAAAATCTTATTCTGCTACAAGTTTTCTATGTAGGGTTCTAAGACAAAGTTATTTCAAGCAGCCCCTTGCACAAGCCTGAGCCTGCCCTGGGGCAGGGGCTGTTTCTGGCTACATAGGATTATATTCTTAACAGTTCTAAGTTCCATGACCTAATACATTCTATTCTAAAGGGGCAATAAGAATAATAAATCCAAACATTTAACAATCTTAACAAATAATAATAATAATAAGAAGAAGAATTAATAATAAATCTAAACACTTTAAGTTGTGGGGAACAAATTCTGGGGAGTCACTTCCATGTGGGGGAATCACATTTTTAATACATTGATATATTATCCCTACATACTCACACACACCCCTTACGATTGTCAGACACACACACACACACACACCCCTCCCTTATGATTGTCAGACACACACACACCCCTCCCTTATGATTGTCAGACACACACACACACACCCCTCCCTTATGATTGTCAGACACACACACACACACACCCCTTACGACTGTCAGACACACACACACCCCCCCTTACGATTGTCAGACACACACACACCCCTTATGACTGTCAGACACACACACACACACACCCCTTACGATTGTCAGACACACACACACACACACACCCTTATGACTGTCAGACACACACACACACACACCCCCCTTACGATTGTCAGACACACACACACACACACACCCCCTTATGACTGTCAGACACACACACACACACCCCTTACGATTGTCAGACACACACACACACACACCCCCTTATGACTGTCAGACACACACACACACACACCCCCTTACGATTGTCAGACACACACACACACACACACACCCTTACGACTGTCAGACACACACACACACACACCCCTTACGACTGTCAGACACACACACACACACCCCTTACGATTCAGACACACACACACACACACACACACCCCTTACGACTGTCAGACACACACACACACACACACCCCTTACGACTGTCAGACACACACACACACCCCCCTTATGACTGTCAGACACACACACACACACACACACCCCCTTACGACTGTCAGACAGCAGACTTGGTTGGTCTAGTCCTATCTACCCATCAACTACAGTTTGTGTAAAATTCCTAGTATGCCGATATCTAGGATCCTTTTCGCAAAATATTACCCACTCGCGTCTTTCACCGCTTTCCTGGCTGTCTGGACTGCCTCTTATCACAGTGGGACGTCCTAGGACCAGGCTGTTCCTGCTCTCTGGCCTGGTCTCACCGGCCTGTCCACGTTCCGCAGCGTTGGGCAGCGCTGCTGACTCCCCCCCCCGGCCTGCGTACCGACGTGTGTGCCCAGGCTCCAATCAGATCTAGGGTGGGTGTTAGAGCCGGACTTTGGACGAGGCCGGGCGCTGCAGACGCTCACGCACAGGGGAGGAAGAATTGCTTCCGTCCTTCCACACACACACACCGGCATCCGCGGGAATCATACCTGCCCAGAGAGATTTCCTGATAAGACAAATCTAGTCCCCAAGCACTCACGTGGGTATTATTTCAACGGCAGGGGGCTGGGAATAGCTGCTCAGTTTGACAGTACCACTCCTGTTCTCCCCACTGTCCACGACCGCGGTGGTCTGATAGGTCACCTGATCGTACAAGCCACTTGGCTGTCACCCTGGGGGCCCGGATACGGCCCATGACAATAACGGGGACAGGGACGTACTGACAACCAGGAAGTACTTGAGTTTTCATGGGCACCGAGTGAGCGTGAATAGAACCTGATAACCACAGGAGCTAGAGGAAATAATAGTAAGAAACAGCATCACGTACGCCCTGGGGATAGTGAGTGTGACAACATTGAACCAGTCACACCCGGGCACTGAGCCCCTCTGCATGCAGCCCCCCCAAACTGCCCCCCCTTGTCACATTGACCTGTAACACCCGGACACTGAGCCCCTCTGCATGCAGCCCCCCCAAACTGCCTCCTCCTTGTCACATTGACCTGTAACACCCGGACACTGAGCCCCTCTGCATGCAGCCCCCCCAAACTGCCTCCCCCTTGTCACATTAACCAGTAACACCCGGGCACTGAGCCCCTCTGCATGCAGCCCCCCCAAACTGCCTCCTCCTTGTCACATTAACCAGTAACACCCGGGCACTGAGCCCCTCTGCATGCAGCCCCCCCAAACTGCCGCCTCCTTGTCACATTAACCAGTAACACCCGGGCACTGAGCCCCTCTGCATGCAGCCCCCCCCAAACTGCCTCCCCTTGTCACATTGACCTGTAACACCCGGGCACTGAGCCCCTCTGCATGCAGCCCCCCAAACTGCCTCCTCCTTGTCACATTAACCTGTAACACCCGGACACTGAGCCCCTCTGCATGCAGCCCCCCCAAACTGCCTCCTCCTTGTCACATTAACCTGTAACACCCGGACACTGAGCCCCTCTGCATGCAGCCCCCCCAAACTGCCTCCTCCTTGTCACATTAACCAGTAACACCCGGGCACTGAGCCCCTCTGCATGCAGCCCCCCCAAACTGCCTCCTTGTCACATTAACCAGTAACACCCGGACACTGAGCCCCTCTGCATGCAGCCCCCCCAAACTGCCTCCTCCTTGTCACATTGACCTGTAACACCCGGGCACTGAGCCCCTCTGCATGCAGCCCCCCCAAACTGCCTCCTCCTTGTCACATTAACCTGTAACACCCGGGCACTGAGCCCCTCTGCATGCAGCCCCCCCAAACTGCCTCCCCCTTGTCACATTAACCTGTAACACCCGGACACTGAGCCCCTCTGCATGCAGCCCCCCCAAACTGCCTCCCCCTTGTCACATTAACCTGTAACACCCGGGCACTGAGCCCCTCTGCATGCAGCCCCCCCAAACTGCCTCCTCCTTGTCACATTAACCAGTAACACCCGGGCACTGAGCCCCTCTGCATGCAGCCCCCCCAAACTGCCTCCCCCTTGTCACATTAACCTGTAACACCCGGACACTGAGCCCCTCTGCATGCAGCCCCCCCAAACTGCCTCCTCCTTGTCACATTAACCAGTAACACCCGGGCACTGAGCCCCTCTGCATGCAGCCCCCCCAAACTGCCTCCTCCTTGTCACATTAACCTGTAACACCCGGGCACTGAGCCCCTCTGCATGCAGCTCCCCCAAACTGCCTCCTCCTTGTCACATTGAACCAGTAACACCCGGACACTGAGCCCCTCTGCATGCAGCCCCCCCAAACTGCCTCCTCCTTGTCACATTGACCTGTAACACCCGGGCACTGAGCCCCTCTGCATGCAGCCCCCCCAAACTGCCTCCCCCTTGTCACATTAACCTGTAACACCCGGGCACTGAGCCCCTCTGCACGCAGCTCCCCCAAACTGCCTCCTCCTTGTCACATTAACCTGTAACACCCGGGCACTGAGCCCCTCTGCATGCAGCCCCCCCAAACTGCCTCCTCCTTGTCACATTAACCAGTAACACCCGGACACTGAGCCCCTCTGCATGCAGCTCCCCCAAACTGCCTCCTCCTTGTCACATTAACCTGTAACACCCGGACACTGAGCCCCTCTGCATGCAGCCCCCCCAAACTGCCTCCCCCTTGTCACATTAACCTGTAACACCCGGACACTGAGCCCCTCTGCATGCAGCCCCCCCAAACTGCCTCCCCCTTGTCACATTAACCTGTAACACCCGGACACTGAGCCCCTCTGCATGCAGCCCCCCCCAAACTGCCTCCTCCTTGTCACATTAACCTGTAACACCCGGACACTGAGCCCCTCTGCATGCAGCCCCCCCAAACTGCCTCCTCCTTGTCACATTAACCTGTAACACCCGGGCACTGAGCCCCTCTGCATGCAGCCCCCCCAAACTGCCTCCCCCTTGTCACATTAACCAGTAACACCCGGGCACTGAGCCCCTCTGCATGCAGCCCCCCCAAACTGCCTCCCCTTGTCACATTAACCTGTAACACCCGGGCACTGAGCCCGTCTGCATGCAGCCCCCCCAAACTGCCCCCCCCCCTTGTCACATTAACCAGTAACACCCGGGCACTGAGCCCCTCTGCATGCAGCCCCCCCAAACTGCCTCCCCTTGTCACATTAACCTGTAACACCCGGACACTGAGCCCCTCTGCATGCAGCCCCCCCAAACTGCCTCCCCCTTGTCACATTAACCTGTAACACCCGGGCACTGAGCCCCTCTGCATGCAGCCCCCCCAAACTGCCTCCTCCTTGTCACATTAACCTGTAACACCCGGACACTGAGCCCCTCTGCATGCAGCCCCCCCAAACTGCCTCCCCCTTGTCACATTAACCAGTAACACCCGGGCACTGAGCCCCTCTGCATGCAGCCCCCCCAAACTGCCTCCCCCTTGTCACATTAACCTGTAACACCCGGACACTGAGCCCCTCTGCATGCAGCCCCCCCAAACTGCCTCCTCCTTGTCACATTAACCTGTAACACCCGGACACTGAGCCCCTCTGCATGCAGCCCCCCCAAACTGCCTCCTCCTTGTCACATTAACCTGTAACACCCGGGCACTGAGCCCCTCTGCATGCAGCCCCCCCAAACTGCCTCCCCCTTGTCACATTGACCTGTAACACCCGGGCACTGAGCCCCTCTGCATGCAGCCCCCCAAACTGCCTCCCCCTTGTCACATTGACCTGTAACACCCGGACACTGAGCCCCTCTGCATGCAGCCCCCCCAAACTGCCTCCCCCTTGTCACATTGACCTGTAACACCCGGGCACTGAGCCCCTCTGCATGCAGCCCCCCCAAACTGCCTCCTCCTTGTCACATTAACCAGTAACACCCGGGCACTGAGCCCCTCTGCATGCAGCCCCCCCAAACTGCCTCCCCCTTGTCACATTGACCTGTAACACCCGGACACTGAGCCCCTCTGCATGCAGCCCCCCCAAACTGCCTCCCCCTTGTCACATTGACCTGTAACACCCGGGCACTGAGCCCCTCTGCATGCAGCCCCCCAAACTGCCTCCCCCTTGTCACATTGACCTGTAACACCCGGACACTGAGCCCCTCTGCATGCAGCCCCCCCAAACTGCCTCCCCCTTGTCACATTGACCTGTAACACCCGGGCACTGAGCCCCTCTGCATGCAGCCCCCCCAAACTGCCTCCCCCTTGTCACATTAACCTGTAACACCCGGACACTGAGCCCCTCTGCATGCAGCCCCCCCAAACTGCCTCCCCCTTGTCACATTGACCTGTAACACCCGGGCACTGAGCCCCTCTGCATGCAGCCCCCCCAAACTGCCTCCCCCTTGTCACATTAACCTGTAACACCCGGACACTGAGCCCCCTCTGCATGCAGCCCCCCCAAACTGCCTCCCCCTTGTCACATTGACCTGTAACACCCGGGCACTGAGCCCCTCTGCATGCAGCCCCCCCAAACTGCCTCCTCCTTGTCACATTAACCTGTAACACCCGGACACTGAACCCCTCTGCATGCAGCTCCCCCAAACTGCCTCCTCCTTGTCACATTAACCTGTAACACCCGGGCACTGAGCCCCTCTGCATGCAGCCCCCCCAAACTGCCTCCCCCTTGTCACATTAACCTGTAACACCCGGACACTGAGCCCCTCTGCATGCAGCCCCCCCAAACTGCCTCCTCCTTGTCACATTGACCTGTAACACCCGGACACTGAGCCCCTCTGCATGCAGCCCCCCCAAACTGCCTCCTCCTTGTCACATTAACCAGTAACACCCGGGCACTGAGCCCCTCTGCATGCAGCCCCCCCAAACTGCCTCCTCCTTGTCACATTAACCTGTAACACCCGGGCACTGAGCCCCTCTGCATGCAGCCCCCCCAAACTGCCTCCTCCTTGTCACATTAACCAGTAACACCCGGGCACTGAGCCCCTCTGCATGCAGCCCCCCCAAACTGCCCCCTCCTTGTCACATTAACCTGTAACACCCGGACACTGAGCCCCTCTGCATGCAGCCCCCCCAAACTGCCTCCCCCTTGTCACATTAACCTGTAACACCCGGACACTGAGCCCCTCTGCATGCAGCCCCCCCAAACTGCCTCCTCCTTGTCACATTAACCTGTAACACCCGGGCACTGAGCCCCTCTGCATGCAGCCCCCCCAAACTGCCTCCTCCTTGTCACATTAACCTGTAACACCCGGACACTGAGCCCCTCTGCATGCAGCCCCCCCAAACTGCCTCCTCCTTGTCACATTGACCTGTAACACCCGGGCACTGAGCCCCTCTGCATGCAGCCCCCCCAAACTGCCTCCTCCTTGTCACATTAACCTGTAACACCCGGACACTGAGCCCCTCTGCATGAAGCCCCCCCAAACTGCCTCCCCCTTGTCACATTAACCTGTAACACCCGGACACTGAGCCCCTCTGCATGCAGCCCCCCCAAACTGCCTCCCCTTGTCACATTAACCTGTAACACCCGGGCACTGAGCCCCTCTGCATGCAGCCCCCCCAAACTGCCTCCTCCTTGTCACATTAACCTGTAACACCCGGACACTGAGCCCCTCTGCATGCAGCCCCCCCAAACTGCCTCCTCCTTGTCACATTAACCAGTAACACCCAGGCACTGAGCCCCTCTGCATGCAGCCCCCCCAAACTGCCTCCCCCTTGTCACATTAACCTGTAACACCCGGGCACTGAGCCCCTCTGCATGCAGCCCCCCCAAACTGCCTCCTTGTCACATTAACCAGTAACACCCGGACACTGAGCCCCTCTGCATGCAGCCCCCCCAACCTCCCTCCCCCTTGTCACATTGACCTGTAACACCTGGACACTGAGCCCCTCTGCATGCAGCCCCCCCAAACTGCCTCCCCCTTGTCACATTGAACCAGTAACACCCGGGCACTGAGCCCCTCTGCATGCAGCCCCCCCAAACTGCCTCCCCTTGTCACATTAACCTGTAACTCCCGGGCACTGAGCCCCTCTGCATGCAGCCCCCCCAAACTGCCTCCCCCTTGTCACATTAACCTGTAACACCCGGGCACTGAGCCCCTCTGCATGCAGCCCCCCCAAACTGCCTCCCCCTTGTCACATTGACCTGTAACACCCGGGCACTGAGCCCCTCTGCATGCAGCCCCCCCAAACTGCCTCCCCTTGTCACATTAACCTGTAACACCCGGACACTGAGCCCCTCTGCATGCAGCCCCCCCAAACTGCCTCCTCCTTGTCACATTGACCTGTAACACCCGGGCACTGAGCCCCTCTGCATGCAGCCCCCCCAAACTGCCTCCCCCTTGTCACATTGACCTGTAACACCCGGGCACTGAGCCCCTCTGCATGCAGCCCCCCCAAACTGCCTCCCCTTGTCACATTAACCTGTAACACCCGGACACTGAGCCCCTCTGCATGCAGCCCCCCCAAACTGCCTCCTCCTTGTCACATTGACCTGTAACACCCGGACACTGAGCCCCTCTGCATGCAGCCCCCCCAAACTGCCTCCCCTTGTCACATTGACCTGTAACACCCGGACACTGAGCCCCTCTGCATGCAGCCCCCCCAAACTGCCTCCTCCTTGTCACATTAACCTGTAACACCCGGACCCTGAGCCCCTCTGCATGCAGCTCCCCCAAACTGCCTCCCCCTTGTCACATTAACCTGTAACCCCCGGACACTGAGCCCCTCTGCATGCAGCCCCCCCAAACTGCCTCCTCCTTGTCACATTAACCTGTAACACCCGGGCACTGAGCCCTCTGCATGCAGCCCCCTGAACCTCCAAAACTCCCTCCCCCCCTTGTCACATTGAACCAGTCACATCGGGGCACTGAGCCCCCCTTTGCGTGCAGCCCCCCGAATCCCTGACACTCCCCACTGCCTCACACCTAGAACCAGGCAGTTGTGGCATTTGTGGGGAGATGGAAACCGGCTCACAAGGCGTTGGTGGGCAAAAGGGGACGAAGGGGCAGACTGGGTGGGGGGGGATGTGGTAAAGTTGGGGGAGGAGCCAGGCTGGGCCTCGGGGTGGGGGGAGGGGACTGCAGCAGGCCCTGCCAACCTGTGTCCTCCCCCAGCACTGCACCTGCCAGGACGACTGCTCCTCCAGCAACTGCCTGTGTGGCCAGCTTAGCATCCGCTGCTGGTACGACAAGGTGAGACCCCTTCCCCCACCCCCAACTCCCCCTCCAGAAAACTCGGCTTGGGGGCCTGACCCGACCCCCCCCCCTCCCCGAAACTGTCATTTGGATCATGGGAGGGGTCCTAGAAACCAATAAATAGATCCTGAGGGGAACCCAGAAACCACCATATACAGGTCTGGGGGTGGGGCAGTGGGGAGCCTGCAAACTGACCTGCTGTTCGTGGGAGGGAGCAGACAAATAGAGCCGTCGGGGCAGGGAGATGGGGAAGGGTAGAAACAGACCCTCAGATGAGAGAAGAAAGGAGGGAACTGGAAACTGCCCCATTGGTTGGGGGGGAGCCTAGAAACCGACAAATGAAAATGACAGATTCCTTCCCCCCTAGCTCCCAGGAATATTCAGAGCCCAGTTCCTGAGCTCCTCCCTCCCCTTCAGTGCTGGGTGGGGGCAGAGTCTGGGAGCTGTTTTGAGATCATGACCCCCTCCCCCACCCTAGGACGGGCGCCTGCTCCAGGAATTCAACAAGATCGAGCCGCCGCTCATCTTTGAGTGCAACCAGGCCTGCACCTGCTGGAGGAGCTGCAAGAACCGGGTGGTGCAGAGCGGCATCAAGTGAGTCCCCTGGGCAGGGGCGTACACACCCCCATTCCTGCTCCCTGAAAGTCCAGTAGCAAGGAGTTCCCTAGGTTAATAAGAACCAGCATTCCAGCTGCTGGACTGGGAGTGGTGGAGATGAGAGATCCTGCAGCAGGGTGTTCCACAGGTTAACCAGAAGCCATGCTGCTGGACTAAACATGTTTTTTTGCCTGGGCAGGGTCCGTCTGCAGCTGTACCGGACGGCCAAGATGGGCTGGGGGGTGCGAGCCCTTCAAGCCATCCCCCAAGGGACCTTCATCTGCGAGTGAGTGACCTGGGTGTGGGGGAAGGGGGCTGCCTCCTCCAGGGGGGTGCCGTTCGGCTAGTGTGTGTGTGGGGCGGGGGGGGAGCCGGGAGTTGCCTGGGCCTTGACGGCTCTGCCCTCTTCCCCTCCTCAGGTACGTGGGAGAGCTGATTTCGGACGCAGAGGCCGACGTGCGGGAAGACGACTCGTACCTCTTTGACCTGGACAACAAGGTGCGGGGGCAGGGACGCCTGGGAGTGAGAGGGGGGCAGGGATAAGTGGTTAGAGCAGGCAGGGCTTGCTCCAGGAAGCCTGCTGAAGGAACTGCAAGAATGGGGTGGTGCAGAGCGGCATCAAGTGAGTCCCCTGGGGATGGGGCACAACCCTCCCCCATTCCTGCTCCCTGAGTGTCCAGTAGCAAGGAGTTCCCCAGGTTAACAAGTCCCAGCATTCCAGCTGCTGGACTTGCAGTGGGGAGGGGGCCTGAGAGATCCTGTGGCAGGGAGTTCCCCAGGTTAATAAGAACCAGCGTTCTCTTTGGGCTCGGGGAGCAGAGCGGGGGATAGTGGTTAGAGCTGGGCTCTCTCCTGGCTGGTGCGCTAGAGCGGACGGGCGGGGGGCCCGGCCCCGGGAGTGGGGGGAAGGCGGGTCCCCGGACTCCTGGGCTCTCTCCCATCCCCCACAGGACGGCGAAGTGTACTGCATCGATGCCCGTTACTACGGCAACGTCAGCCGGTTCATCAACCACCCTGTGCGAGCCCAACATCATCCCGGTGCGGGTGTTCATGCTGCACCAGGACCTGCGCTTCCCCCGCATCGCCTTCTTCAGCAGCCGCCACATTCGTGCCGGCGAGGAGCTGGGGTGGGCCAGGCTGGGGGGCGGGAGGGGCTTGGCTGAGTGGGAGGGGCTGGGGGCGGGTCTTGGGGTGGGAGGAGCTGGGGGGTGGGCCTAGGGGTGGGGTGGGGGTTGGCTAAGTGGGAGGGGCTGGGGGCGGGTCTTGGGGTGGGAGGAGCTGGGGGGGTGGGCCTAGGGGTGGGGTGGGGTTGGCTAAGTGGGAGGGGCTGGGGGTGGGTCTTGGGGTGGGAGGGGCTGGGGGGTGGGCCTAGGGGTGGGGTGGGGTGGGGTTGGCTAAGTGGGATGGGGCTGGGGGCGGGTCTTGGGGGTGGGAGGAGCTGGGGGGGTGGGCCTAGGGGTGGGGTGGGGTTGGCTAAGTGGGAGGGGCTGGGGCGGGTCTTGGGGTGGGAGGGACTGGGGGGTGGGCCTAGGGGTGGGGTGGGGTTGGCTAAGTGGGAAGGGGCTGGGGGCGGGTCTTAGGGTGGGAGGAGCTGGGGGGTGGGCCTTAGGGGTGGGGTGGGGTTGGCTAAGTGGGAAGGGGCTGGGGGCGGGTCTTGGGGTGGGAGGAGCTGGGGGGTGGGCCTTAGGGGTGGGGTGGGGTTGGCTAAGTGGGAAGGGGCTGGGGGCGGGGTCTTGGGGTGGGAGGAGCTGGGGGGTGGGCCTAGGGGTGGGGTGGGGTTGGCTAAGTGGGAAGGGGCTGGGGGCGGGGTCTTGGGGTGGGAGGAGCTGGGGGGGTGGGCCTTAGGGGTGGGGTGGGGTTGGCTAAGTGGGAAGGGGCTGGGGGCGGGTCTTGGGGTGGGAGGAGCTGGGGGGGTGGGCCCTTAGGGGGTGGGGTGGGGTTGGCTAAGTGGGAAGGGGCTGGGGCGGGTCTTGGGGTGGGAGGAGCTGGGGGGTGGGCCTTAGGGGTGGGGTGGGGTTGGCTAAGTGGGAAGGGGCTGGGGGCGGGTCTTAGGGTGGGAGGAGCTGGGGGGTGGGCCTAGGGGTGGGGTGGGGTTGGCTAAGTGGGATGGGGCTGGGGGCGGGTCTTGGGGTGGGAGGGGCTGGGGGGTGGGCCTAGGGGTGGGGTGGGGTTGGCTAAGTGGGAGGGGCTGGGGGCGGGGTCTTGGGGGTGGGAGGGGCTGGGGGGTGGGCCTAGGGGTGGGGTGGGGTTGGCTAAGTGGGAGGAGACAGGGCTAGGGGTGGGGTGGGCTGGCGGGGTGTGTGGGAGGGGCTAGGAGGGAGGGGGCGGGGCTGACCTGGTGTGTGGGAGGAGCCGGGTGGTCCTGTGGGGAGCAGAGGAGGCTGCAACTCACCCCCCCCCCCCCCCCCGTAACCCCCCAGGTTCGACTACGGCGACCGGTTCTGGGACATCAAGAGCAAGTACTTCACGTGCCAGTGCGGGGCGGAGAAGTGCAAGCACTCGGCCGAGGCCATCGCCGTGGAGCAGAGCCGCCTGGCCCGCCTCGAGGCCCACGCCGACCTGCTGCCCGACGCCGGGCCCCTGCCCCTGCTGGGCCCCTAAGCCCTCGGCCCCTGGAGCCGCCGGGCCCCTGCCCCTGCTGGGCCCCTGAGCCCTCGGCCCCCCAGAGCCGCCGGGCCCCTGTCCGCCCTGGGCCCTCGGCACCTGGAGCCGCCGGGCCCCTGCACCTGCTGGGCCCCTGAGCCCTCGGCCCCCGGAGCCGCCGGGCCCCTGCACCTGCTGGGCCCCTCGGCCCCCGGAGCCACCGGGCCCCTGTCCGCCCTGGGCCCCTGAGCCCTCGGCCCCCGGAGCCGCTGGGCCCTGCCCCTGCTGGGCCCCGGAGCCCTTGGGCCCCTGCACCTGCTGGGCCCCTGGGCCCTTGGCCCCCGGAACCACCAGGCCCCTGTCCCCCCTGGGCCCTCGGCCCCTGGAGCCGCCGGGCCCCTGCATCTGCTGGGCCCCTGAGCCCTCGGCCCCCCAGAGCTGCTGGGCCCCTGGAGCCGCCGGGCCCCTGCCCCGCCTGGGCCCCTGAGCCCTCAGCCCCCTGGAGCCGCTGGGCCCTTGAGTCCCCGGAGCCTCCGGGCCCCTGCCCCGCCTGGGCCCCTGAGCCCTCGGAGCCGGGCCCCTGCCCCTCCTGGGCCCTGAGCCCTCGGCCCCCGGAGCCACCTGGCCCCCCTCGGAGCCGGGCCCCTGAGCCCCTCACCCCCTTCTGGAGCCACCAGGCCTGCCTCAAGGCCTATGTTGAGCTACTGTTGCCCTGAGTTCTGCCGCCCCGACCCCCGTCAGACCCCCCCCTTGGGACCTCCCAGACTCACACTGAGCTCTCTGGGTCCCCCCTTCCTGGCCTGAGCCCCGGGGCCTTTCCTCCCCCTGCCGGCCCCCCCACCTCTGAGCTCCATGTTAAAGCCCCTGGGGGCCCTGCCTGGCCCCTTCGACCCAAAGAGACCCCCCACCAGCCTCCCCCTTGGCCCCGAGCCCCAGGGCTCCCCAGGGATCAGTCCCCCTCCCCCCTAGGAAGTTGGGGCGGGGGGGGAAGCAACACACAGACTGGCCCCCGGCCCTTTTGTAACTAACCTCCAGGAAACAGCCCAATAAAGGCTAATGGACTGGACGAGCCTGTGTGTGAGAGATCGAGCCATCCGCTGTGGGGGGGGGGAGATCTGGGGGGTGAGGGACCTGTGGGGGGGGGTGTTTGAGAGATGAGGGGGGTGAGGGATCTGGTGTGGGGGGAGGGCTGTGAGATGGGGGTGAGGGCTCGGTGTGT